>NW_024630168.1:0-7120 GCF_008729295.1 Plectropomus leopardus
GTCATTTTTTAACATTTTTGCCATACTATAGCCTTGCTTTTTTGGTCGTCTTTTCGACATACGAAATTTGGGTATTTTTTGCAATTTTAGCAACATTCTATGCTATGGCGTGTCTAAGTACGCTACAATATGTCGTTTAAACCAGGTTTTATCAGTTTTTGGGAAATGTCATTTTTGACATGTTTGCCATACTATAGCCTTGCTCTTTTGGTCATTTTTTCGACATACGAAATTTGGGTGTTTTTTGCAATTTTAGCAACATTCTATGCTATGGCGTGTCTAAATACGCTATTATATGTAGTTTTTATCAGTTTTTAGCTGTTTTTGGGAAATGTCATTTTTTAACATTTTTGCCATACTATAGCCTTGCTTTTTTGGTCTCATTTTTTCGACATACTGAATTTTTGGGTGTTTTTTGCAATTTTTGCAACATTCTATGCTATGGCGTGTCTAAATACGCTATTTTATGTAGTTTTCTAGCAGTTTTTTTTCAGTTTTTGGGAAATGTCATTTTTGACATTTTTGCCATACTATAGCCTTGCTTTTTTGGTCATTTTTTCGACACACGAAATTTGGGTGTTTTTTGCAATTTTAGCAACATTCTATGCTATGGCGTGTCTAAATACGCTATTATATGTAGTTTCTAAGCAGTTTTTATCTGTTTTTGGGAAATGTCATTTTTTGACATTTTTGCCATACTATAGCCTTGCTTTTTTGGTCATTTTTTCGACATACGAAATTTTGGTGTTTTTTGCATTTTTTGCAACATTCTATGCTATGGCGTGTCTAAATACGCTATTTATGTATGTAGTTTCTAGCAGTTTTTATCTGTTTTTGGGAAATGTCATTTTTTGACATTTTTGCCATACTATAGCCTTGCTTTTTTTTTTTGGTCATTTTTTCGACATACAAAATTTGGGTGTTTTTTTGCAATTTTAGCAACATTCTATGCTATGGTGTGTCTAAATACGCTATTTTTATGTAGTTTTAGCAGTTTTTTTAACTGTTTTTGGGAAATGTCATTTTTTGACATTTTTGCCATACTATAGCCTTGCTTTTTGGTCATTTTTTCGACATGCTATATGCTATTTTACTGTAGTTTTTAAGCAGTTTTTATCAGTTTTTGGGAAATGTCAACATTTTTGCCATTGGCTTTTTTGGTCATTTTTTTGAATATGAAATTTGGTGTTTTTTGCAATTTTAGCAACATTCTATGCTATGGCGTGTCTAAATACGCTATTTATGTAGTTTTTAGCAGTTTTTATCTGTTTTTGGGAAATGTCATTTTTTGACATTTTTGCCATACTATAGCCTTGCTTTTTTTTTGGTCATTTTTTTCGACATACGAAATTTGGGTGTTTTTTTGCAATTTTTAGCAACATTCTATGCTATGGCGTGTCTAAATACGCTATTATATGTAGTTTCTAGCAGTTTTTATCTGTTTTTGGGAAATGTCATTTTTGACATTTTTGCCATACTATAGCCTTGCTTTTTTGGTCATTTTTTCGACATACGAAATTTGGGGTGTTTTTTTTGCAATTTTTGCAACATTCTATGCTATGGCGTGTCTAAATCGCACGCTATTTATGTAGTTTAAAGCAGTTTTTATCTGTTTTTGGGAAATGTCATTTTTTGACATTTTTGCCATACTATAGCCTTGCTTTTTTGGTCATTTTTTTCGACATACGAAATTTGGGTGGTTTTTTTGCATTTTTTGCAACATTCTATGCTATGGCGTGTAAATACGCTATTATATGTAGTTTTAGCAGTTTTTAACTGTTTTTGGGAAATGTCATTTTTTGACATTTTTGCCATACTATAGCCTTGCTTTTTTGGTCATTTTTTCGACATACGAAATTTTTGGTGTTTTTTGCAATTTTGCAACATTCTATGCTATGGCGTGTCTCGCACGCTATTTTGTAGTAGTTTAAGCAGTTTTTTTCAGTTTTTGGGAAATGTCATTTTTTGACATTTTTGCCATACTATAGCCTTGCTTTTTTGGTCATTTTTTCGACATACGAAAATTTGGGTTTTTTTTGCAATTTTTGCAACATTTCTATGCTATGGCGTGTCTAAATACGCTATTTTATGTAGTTTTAGCAGTTTTTATCAGTTTTTGGGAAATGTCATTTTTTGACATTTTTGCCATACTATAGCCTTGCTTTTTTGGTCATTTTTTTCGACATACTGAAATTTGGGTGTTTTTTTTTTGCAATTTTAGCAACATTCTATGCTATGGCGTGTCTAAATACGCTATTTTTATGTAGTTTTAAGCAGTTTTTATCTGTTTTTGGGAAATGTCATTTTTTGACATTTTTGCCATACTATAGCCTTGCTTTTTGGTCATTTTTTTTCGACATACGAAATTTGGGTGGTTTTTTTCAGTGCAATTTTAGCAACATTCTATGCTATGGCGTGTCTAAATACGCTATTTTATGTAGTTTTTAGCAGTTTTTTCAGTTTTTGGGAAATGTCATTTTTTGACATTTTTGCCATACTATAGCCTTGCTTTTTTTTTTGGTCATTTTTTTTCGACACATACGAAATTTGGGTTTTTTTTTGCATTTTTAGCAACATTCTATGCTATGGCGTGTCTAAATACGCTATTTTATGTAGTTTCTAGCAGTTTTTTATCTGTTTTTGGGAAATGTCATTTTTTGACATTTTTGCCATACTATAGCCTTGCTTTTTTGGTCATTTTTTTTCGACATACGAAATTTGGGTGTTTTTTTTGCAATTTTTGCAACATTCTATGCTATGGCGTGTCTAAATACGCTATTTTATGTAGTTTTTAGCAGTTTTTTTCAGTTTTTGGGAAATGTCATTTTTTGACATTTTTGCCATACTATAGCCTTGCTTTTTTGGTCATTTTTTCGACATACGAAATTTTTGGTGTTTTTTTTTTGCAATTTTAGCAACATTCTATGCTATGGCGTGTCTAAATACGCTATTTTATGTAGTTTCTAGCAGTTTTTAGTTGTTTTTGGGAAATGTCATTTTTTGACATTTTTGCCATACTATAGCCTTGCTTTTTTGGTCATTTTTTTTTCGACATACGAAATTTGGTGTTTTTTTGCAATTTTTGCAACATTCTATGCTATGGCGTGTCTAAATACGCTATTTTATGTAGTTTTTAGCAGTTTTTATCAGTTTTTGGGAAATGTCATTTTTTGACATTTTTGCCATACTATAGCCTTGCTTTTTTGGTCATTTTTTTCGACATACGAATTTTGGTGTGTTTTTGCAATTTTTTGCAACATTCTATGCTATGGCGTGTCTAAATACGCTATTATATTTTGTATGTAGTTTTAAGCAGTTTTTAGTTGTTTTTGGGAAATGTCATTTTTTGACATTTTTGCCATACTATAGCCTTGCTTTTTTGGTCATTTTTTTCGACATACGAAATTTGGGTGTTTTTTTGCAATTTTAGCAACATTCTATGCTATGGCGTGTCTAAATACGCTATTATATGTAGTTTCTAGCAGTTTTTATCAGTTTTTGGGAAATGTCATTTTTTGACATTTTTGCCATACTATAGCCTTGCTTTTTTTTTTTTGGTCATTTTTTTTCGACATACGAAATTTGGGTGTTTTTTGCAACTTTTTAGCAACATTCTATGCTATGGCGTGTCTAAATACGCTATTTATGTAGTTTTTAGCAGTTTTTATCTGTTTTTGGGAAATGTCATTTTTGACATTTTTGCCATACTATAGCCTTGCTTTTTTGGTCATTTTTTCGACACACGAAATTTTTGTTTTTTTTGCATTTTTGCAACATTCTATGCTATGGGTGTGTCTAAATACGCTATTATATGTTTTTTAAAGCAGTTTTTATCAGTTTTTGGGAAATGTCATTTTTTGACATTTTTTGCCATACTATAGCCTTGCTTTTTTGGTCTTTTTTTCGACGACATACGAAATTTGGGGTTTTTTTGCAATTTTAGCAACATTCTATGCTATGGCGTGTCTAAATACGCTATTTATGTAGTTTTAAGCAGTTTTTTAGCAGTTTTTGGGAAATGTCATTTTTTGACATTTTTGCCATACTATAGCCTTGCTTTTTTGGTCATTTTTTTCGACATACGAAATTTGGGTGTTTTTTTTTGCAATTTTAGCAACATTCTATGCTATGGCGTGTCTAAATACGCTATTTATGTAGTTTTTAAGCAGTTTTTTAGTTGTTTTTGGGAAATGTCATTTTTTGACATTTTTGCCATACTATAGCCTTGCTTTTTTTGGTCATTTTTTTTTTCGACATACGAAATTTGGGTGTTTTTTGCAATTTTAGCAACATTCTATGCTATGGCGTGTTTCTAAACGCTATTTTTATGTAGTTTTTTAAAGCAGTTTTTAGTTGTTTTTGGGAAATGTCATTTTTTGACATTTTTGCCATACTATAGCCTTGCTTTTTTGGTCATTTTTTTCGACATACGAAATTTGGGTGTTTTTTTTTTGCAATTTTGCAACATTCTATGCTATGGCGTGTCTAAATACGCTATTTATGTAGTTTTAAAGCAGTTTTTAGTTGTTTTTGGGAAATGTCATTTTTGACATTTTTGCCATACTATAGCCTTGCTTTTTTGGTCATTTTTTTCGACATACGAAATTTGGGTGTTTTTTTTTGCAATTTAGCAACATTCTATGCTATGGCGTGTCTAAATACGCTATTTTATGTAGTTTTTAGCAGTTTTTATCAGTTGTTTTTGGGAAATGTCATTTTTTGACATTTTTGCCATACTATAGCCTTGCTTTTTTGGTCATTTTTTTCGACATACGAAATTTGGGTGTTTTTTTTTTGCAATTTTAGCAACATTCTATGCTATGGCGTGTCTAAATACGCTATTTATGTAGTTTTTAAGCAGTTTTTTTATCTGTTTTTTGGGAAATGTCATTTTTTGACATTTTTGCCATACTATAGCCTTGCTTTTTTTGGTCATTTTTTTCGACATACGAAATTTGGGTGTTTTTTGCAATTTTTTAGCAACATTCTATGCTATGGCGTGTCTAAATACGCTATTTATGTAGTTTTAAAGCAGTTTTTAGTTGTTTTTGGGAAATGTCATTTTTGACATTTTTGCCATACTATAGCCTTGCTTTTTTGGTCATTTTTTCGACATACGAAATTTGGGGTTTTTTTGCAATTTTAGCAACATTCTATGCTATGGCGTGTCTAAATACGCTATTATACGTAGTTTCTAGCAGTTTTTATCAGTTTTTGGGAAATGTCATTTTTTGACATTTTTGCCATACTATAGCCTTGCTTTTTTTGGTCATTTTTTTCGACACATATGAAATTTGGGTGTTTTTTTTTGCAATTTTGCAACATTCTATGCTATGGCGTGTCTAAATACGCTATTATATGTTGTTTTAGCAGTTTTTATCAGTTTTTGGGAAATGTCATTTTTTGACATTTTTGCCATACTATAGCCTTGCTTTTTTTGGTCATTTTTTTTCGACATACGAAATTTGGGTGTTTTTTGCAATTTTTAGCAACATTCTATGCTATGGCGTGTCTAAATACGCTATTTATGTAGTTTTAAGCAGTTTTTAGTTGTTTTTGGGAAATGTCATTTTTTGACATTTTTGCCATACTATAGCCTTGCTTTTTTGGTCATTTTTTTCGACATACGAAATTTTGGGTGTTTTTTGCAATTTGCAACATTCTATGCTATGGTGTGTCTAAATACGCTATTAAATGTAGTTTTAAACAGTTTTTATCAGTTTTTGGGAAATGTCATTTTTGACATTTTTGCCATACTATAGCCTTGCTTTTTTGGTCATCTTTTCGACATACGAAATTTGGGTGTTTTTTTGCAATTTTAGCAACATTCGATGCTATGGTGTGTCTAAATACGCTAGTATACGTAGTTTCTAGCAGTTTTCATAAGTTTTTGGGAAATGTCATTTTTGACATGTTTGCCATACTATAGCCTTGCTCTTTTGGTCTTTTTTTTCTACATACAAAATTTGGGTGTTTTTTGCAATTTTACCAACATTCTATGCTATGGCGTGTCTAAATACGCTATTATATGTAGTTTCTAGCAGTTTTTAAGTTTTTTTGGGAAATGTCATTTTTTGACATTTTTGCCATACTATAGCCTTGCTTCTTTTGGTCATTTTTTCGACATACGAAATTTGGGTGTTTTTTGCAATTTTTGCAACATTCTATGCTATGGCGTGTCTAAATACGCTATTATATGTAGTTTCTAAAGCAGTTTTTTCAGTTTTTGGGAAATGTCATTTTTTGACATTTTTGCCATACTATAGCCTTGCTTTTTTTGGTCATTTTTTTTGACATACGAAATTTGGGTGTTTTTTGCAATTTTTGCAACATTCTATGCTATGGCGTGTCTAAATACGCTATTTTATAATGTAGTTTTAAGCAGTTTTTAGCTGTTTTTGGGAAATGTCATTTTTTGACATTTTTGCCATACTATAGCCTTGCTTCTTTGGTCATTTTTTTTTCGACATACGAAATTTGGGTGTTTTTTGCAATTTTTTGCAACATTCTATGCTATGGCGTGTCTAAATACGCTATTAAATGTAGTTTTTAAGCAGTTTTTAGTGTTTTTGGGAAATGTCATTTTTTGACATTTTTGCCATACTATAGCCTTGCTTCTTTTGGTCATTTTTTTTTCGACATACGAAATTTGGGTGTTTTTTTTGCAATTTTTTGCAACATTCTATGCTATGGCGTGTCTAAAATACGCTATTATATGTAGTTTTCTAGCAGTTTTTAGCAGTTTTTGGGAAATGTCATTTTTTAACATTTTTGCCATACTATAGCCTTGCTTTTTTGGTCGTCTTTTCGACATACGAAATTTGGGTATTTTTTGCAATTTTAGCAACATTCTATGCTATGGCGTGTCTAAGTACGCTACAATATGTCGTTTAAACCAGGTTTTATCAGTTTTTGGGAAATGTCATTTTTGACATGTTTGCCATACTATAGCCTTGCTCTTTTGGTCATTTTTTCGACATACGAAATTTGGGTGTTTTTTGCAATTTTAGCAACATTCTATGCTATGGCGTGTCTAAATACGCTATTATATGTAGTTTTTATCAGTTTTTAGCTGTTTTTGGGAAATGTCATTTTTTAACATTTTTGCCATACTATAGCC
>NW_024630169.1:0-1593 GCF_008729295.1 Plectropomus leopardus
TGTGTGTGTGTGTGTGTGTGTGTGTGTGTAGCAGCAGAGGATAAAAATAGAGCATGAATAACGTGGATCTGTGGCTGCTCGGCTCTCAGAGGAAATCTTCTCCTTCGGTCCAACATTTCACTTCACGCTCGGCTCGTTAAATATTTAGCCGTCAGTCAGAGTGTCGACACCGCGCCGCCTCAGGACCCTCACTTCTGACAACACGTTCACCGGCACGTCCAGTGTCCTGCAACACTGTCCTCTCACACTGTCCTCTCACCCTGTCCTGCAACACTGTCCTCTCACACTATGTTCTCACACTGTCCTCTCACACTATGTTCTCACACTGTCCTCTTACACTGTCCTCTCACACTGTCCTGTAACGCTGTCCTGTAACGCTGTCCTCTCACACTGTCCTGTAACACTGTCCTCTCACACTGTGTTATCACACTGTCCTCTTACACTGTCTTCTCACACTGTCCTCTCACAATGTCCTGTCTCTGCGTTATAGTGGACTTATTTTCGGGTCCACCTGTCCTTTTTTCATGTCTCCATGCTGTGTGTTCATCTCTGAGTTCAGTGTCCCCGATTCAGGATCTGACCAAATGTCTCCCCGTCTGTCCCTGAGACATGACGCTGAGTCATGGACCACTGACCTTCGACCTCTTGGGTATAAAATGACAAACTTATTTTATCCTGTTAAACGATTGTGTGAAATTTCAGGGAAATCGATTCTAGGATATTAAGAATTATCTCAGTTTAAAGATGCTTTTAGGATTTTAGGACGTTTCCACGATAATATGACATATCTCGGATTTTAGGACATTTCTAGAATTTTTGGACATTCTTGGACTTTAGGACATTTCTGGGATTTTAAGATGTTTGTAGCATTTTTACACATTTGTAGGATTTAAGTACATTTTGAGGATTTTTAAGATTTTAGGATGTCTCTAGGATTCTAGGACATCTCAAGGATTTTAGGACATTTCTGGGATTTTGGCACGTTTCTAGCATTTTAACAAGTTTCTAGGATTTTAACACATTTTTAGAATTTTAGGATGTTTTGAGGACTTTTCTAGGTTTTTAAGACATTTCTAGGATTTTTGGAGGTTTCTCAGATTTTAGGACGTTGCTCGTGCTTCCACCATATTAGCACTCTACTCTAGATTTCTAACCCTTCAACACTTTTTTAGCTGTAATTTGACACTTTTGTTGTCACACGCACAAAAATGCAAAAGTCAGAAGAGTTAGAGTTCGGGTGGATTATTAAACTGTAAGTTCGGACGACTTCCTTAAACTCTGGCAAACATTATTTAAATCACAGACTTTGTTTTCACCTCAGGCGTCACTCAGGATTAACAGCTCACAGGTGAGCGCGGCGACTCTGACTGACGGCCGCGTGATACAAATATCGTATCTAAATATGAGAGCAGTGGAGGACAGCGGGACGCACAGCGACACATCCACAGAAGATCAGAGAACAAACCACAGAAACAGATGTTTGGAGATGATTGTGAGGGACAAACATTTGTTTTCACATCAGTGAAACCCGTCCAGGAGGACAACCGGAGACAACGGAGACACTGCTGGGAGACGAAACGAGACAGATCTGTC
>NW_024630170.1:0-3966 GCF_008729295.1 Plectropomus leopardus
TGTGTGTGTGTGTGTGTGTGTGTGTGTGTGTGAGACGTACTAACCACAGGCCGTGGATCGTCCAGTTGTTAACATTCGGAGGAATCCTGCAGAGATTCTCTTTGTCCAAAGACTGCAGGTGAGACAGAGGGACAGACAGACGGATCATCAGACAGACGGCGTGTTAACGGACCTGTCAGGGGACACGTCTGAAACCTCTGCAGCCATGAGACATGTCAGCAGGATTAACCCTTTGAAACCTCAGGCAATTTGGCTTTATTTCTTTCAAAAACATGAGACGAAGGCGATGAGCACCCCGAGGAGAAAACGCCCCCAAACTAGAAAGAAATTAGGAAAAAGTGCAGGAAAATTACCTGAAAATCAGCACAAAAAATATAAGAAAAAGGAAAACAAAAAACAAAAACGGACATTACTTTTAAAAAGTAATTAAAAATAGCAATATTTCTGTGACATATTTTTCAATTTATAATAAGGATAATTATATATGTGTGTATGTGTGTGTGTGTGTGTGTGTGTGTGTGTGTGTTTATACTGTAAATAGAAAGAAAAAAAGAAAGAAAAAGAAAGAAAGATCCCAAACAATTGAAGCGGAGAGAAAAAAATCTTGACAAGCTCTAACCATGATGCTAGGATTTTATGTTTCTATGATTTCAGCATGTTTTTGGGACATTTCAAGGATTTGTAAACATTTCTACGATTTTACAATCTTTGGACTTTTGGACATTTCTAAATTTTCAAGTTTCTAGGACTTAAGGACATTTCTCAGATTTCAGAACAATTTTCGGATTTTAGGACATTTCTAGTAATTTAGGACATTTCTCAAATTTTAGGACATTTTTCAGATTTTTGGATGTTCCCTAGATTTTAGGATATTTCTAGTATTTTAGGACATTTCTCTGATTTTAGGACATTAATATCTCAGCTGTGTCCTCTGTCGGGGGTGTGGGGGATCCTCCTCTGGCTCTTTTTTTTTTGTCATTTAAGTTTTTATTAACTTTTCAATGTATTACAAATGAAAAAAATAATACTAGAAAAACAAAACAAAACAAAACAAAAGTACTCTGGCTCTTTTTTTGATCAACAAGCTCTATTTTGATGCTGTTTTATGTCTCTGACACCTTATGGAGACAAAAAGGACAAAAACTACTCACAGTGCCACTTTATTTTAATTATCTATCAGAAAATAGTTAGGGGGCCACTAGGGACCCTATTGGGGGCCAGATTTGGCCCCTGGGCCGTAAGTTGAGTATCTCTGCTGTAAATTGTTTGGATGATGATGAAGCTCACCTGACAGAAAGCTCCGGGCCACTGCAGCGTGAACAGCACACACTTCCAGGTGCAGAACTGCTTCTTGTCGTGCAGCTCGGCGCCTTGGCGGCCATGTTTGTAGTCCTGCTGCCAGTGTCCTTCCTGTGTGGTGGTGTAGTCTGGAAGCTGCAGCAGGAACAGAACCGCAGGACTCACAGTGACCAGCAGGGGCAGCACTGAGCTCCACAGAGAGCCCCACATGTCCTCCTTATCAAAGATCTGAAGCGCAAACAGAGACCAGTTCATCAATAAAAACAACTGACGACATCAACTCAGCTGCAGGAAGAAAACGTTGGCATCCTACGTTCCTGCAAAACACGAATATGTGACATTTGTACGTTTCATATCAGCGTTTCTAAAGTCACGTAATAAATGAGCTCAGTTTGTCGTCAGGAGGTGGAGGCTGCAAGCTGCAGACCACCGGTCAGCACCAACGAACAATAAAACCGGTTGTTTCAGCGAGACATTAATGTCTGTTAAATAACTTTTTAACTGCCAACAAGGGCACAGTTTTTCACCATCAGCTGCATTTTAAGGCACAAAAAGCATTTGTTTTCATTGAGAAATTACTGTTTTTCCAGCTGGGATTTAAAAATAAATAAAAAATAATAAAAAACAAATTATTATTAAAAAATGAATAAAAAATAGAATAAAAAATAAAAGGGAAAGATGAAAAGAAATCAGTAAAACAGTACAGTACAAATACATCAAAATAAGTAAAATAAAAAAATTTCTTTTCAAAAATAATTCTCATCGTCTACTAATTTCTTGCAATTCCTGGATAATTTCCTACGAAGTTGCTCATTGCCTTTTTTTGAAAAATGCTGCAATAAATTTGCTCAATGTTTGAATATTTGTGACAGCCATCTGAAAGTGATGTCACTCCAGGTTTCAAAGAGTTAAAACAATACAAATGTAAGAATAAAGCGTGCTTTGGGATGCATATGGACAGGGAAAAAAAATTGGCATAATAAAATTATCAACTCTCGTGGGAAACAGCAAATACTTCTTCTCCCTGAAAGCCGTTATTAAAAACTAATAATTTATTTCTTCCTTCTGACAGCAGCTTAATAAAAAATGATGAATTGTCTCAGATTCAATGTTTCGGTCAGAGTTGCATTTAAAACGAGAGAAACTCACCCGAGAGCAGCTGCTGCACAGAGCCGCTGAGAAAACTTCACTCTGCTGCCAAAGGGACACAAAAACAGGAAGGAGAAGCGAGACTCTGAGATTCGGTGGTTTGCATAGAATTAATGTGCGTTCACGAGTTTATATTTAGAGGAAGCAAACTGTTGTCTGACACACCTGGCAGGTGTCGCAGCAACATTTCTGACCGACTGTCACATGAAAACAACATTTCTGTATAAGCAAAGACATGAGAAGATGGTGCCGGGATGAATATATATTTATATGTATTTTTATAGTAAAGTATTTCCATATTTCGTTACTCCGCTATGATTATCTGACAGCTTTACCTACTTTTGAAGATTCAGATTTTATGATTAAATTTATGCAGTGTTGAATCGTTGCTGATTAAACTACCCATGAGTAAAAGTGGTCTACATTTATTCATTTTCAGAAGCTACAACTAAATGCTTACAAAATAAAAATCCAATAATACATAAAGTAATCCTGTTGCATTTTGCTGCGAATACTTTTGTATGTTTTTTGTACTTCAGATTTTCAGTGCATTACTTTTACTTGAACAGGAAAGTGCGACTATTCAGTAAAAGATTTCATTTTGTGTCTTTGTGGTCATTTTGCATCTTTTTGTCATTGTTTTGAATATTTTGTAGCTCCTTTGGGCCTCATGCATCCATTTTGCAACTCTTTTTGATTGTTTTAAACCTTTTTGTTGTCATGTTGTGTTTCTTTTTGTCATTTTCTGTCTCTGTTGTCAGTTTGCAGCTCTTTTTGGTTTGGTTCGAACATTATTCTATTATTAATCTAAAATTATATTCTATTCGTAGGTGCTCTGAATCCTTTCATAGTTGTCTTGGGGTTTTTTTGTAGTTCTGTGCTTGTGGTCTATTTGTAGTACTTTTGCGTGTCTTGTCTACAATTCTACAATTCGACAATTTCATTTAGCAGACGCTTTTATCCAAAGCGATGTACAACACAAGCAAGAATTTAGACTTAAGGAAAAAACCCTTAGTAATTGCAAAAAGTGATTTGGTGATTGGTCACAGGTATTGCCGTCTAGTGGCAGAAGAAGTGCCGCATAGCCCCCCCCCCCCCCTTTTTTTTTTTTTTTTTTTGGAAACCAAAGTAATAACCAGTAGCGATCTCAGCATCTGAGATTCAACAATCTCAGTATCACTACTTACAATGATAATGTGTCTTTTGTGTCTCTACAGTTGTTTTGAACCTTTTTGTGTTAATTTTGCATCTCTTTCTTGATGTTTTGAACCTTTTTGTAGTTGCTTTGGGTCTCTTTGTTGTACTACTAGGTTTAATGCAGGTTTTTAAATGTGGACGTCAGGATGACGAGCTGTGGGGGATCCTAACAAATACACAAAATAACAACGAAGAGATGCAAAAAAAAACTACAGTTACAAACAAAATGACTTCAAAGAGACACAAAGCAACTGCAAAGAGACACATCATGACCACAAAACGGTTTAAAACAACTAAAGAGACAAAAAATGACACAAAACG
>NW_024630171.1:0-2678 GCF_008729295.1 Plectropomus leopardus
TTTTTTACCCAACATCAGTCCTAATCATAAATATCAAATAGGTGAGATTTCTTTCAAAAACATGAAAAAAACCTGTATTTCTAATTATCATTATTATGTTACAAAATCATATTTTAGAGCATTTAAATTTTTTTTTTACTAATTTTCAGGTAAAGCTTGTTGTTTTCTTGCAGTTTCAACATTGACTTTTATATAAGAAATTCCAGTATATATATATATATTTCTAACACCAGTAAAAAAGTGTCTGCTGAAAATGCAAACACGTAAACTCAGAGCCCATAATCATGTCATCACGTGCTGTTTGTGTCCTGTGATGAGTCCTAAATCTCCGCCGTCGTCTTCAGAGCGGATCTCCATTTAAAGGCGCTCACGTTCTTGCAGCTAACCTCATGTGGGAGATAAGGGCCGCTGCAGACCGACCCTGGGCTTCGTTACACGGACCGGGCCTCGGCTCGGCTCTAATTTACTGCTTATCAGGTCTCCGGTGCAGCTTCAGACGCCTGCAGGCTGTCCCGGATCTGTCGGCTATAGCTAACAGGCAGCGCGCGAGGAAGAGCAGATAAGATGCATGGCACCCCGGGGAGCGTCTGAATCGCTGCGGATGGCCTTTAGCACGCCGCTTGTGTATTTGTGCATGTGTGTGTGCACAACCCTCAACTGACCAAATGGCCTTTAGGTGTTGATGTGTTCTGCCGGCGTCGTGATAATTGTATTTGTGTGTGTGTGTGTGTGTGTGTGTGTGAGCAGACTGTATCAGAGTGTCAGCTCTGTATCAGATATATTTGGCTCCGGGTCAGCGCACCAGCTGATCTCGGTGCTTTACAGAGACACGGTGTGGACAGTTGTCACTAACGTTGATTTATTACCCAGAGTGCAGTGCTTGGCTGCTGTGCCGCATCACTTAAACAGGAATATCAGTTTATTGTTTCTTTCTCTCTATTGGATTTCGTGGCATTTTATTTTCACTACATTCAAACGGATCCACACGGACAAATGGAGAGAAAATCAATAAGAGACAGTATCAGAGGAGCTGCACGGTTTTGCCGCCGCGCTGCTTTTTGTTTTAAAGCAAATCCAAGAAAACACTTCAGCGCTGACCAGAATTTACTTAACTCTCCTCTGTCATAAAATAAATACCACATATTTTCAAAAATGATCCGTTTGCAGCATAATGCTGTTTGCAGAATTTGATTAAAACAAAGATGGCTTTGCTCCAGAACATCTCCTGTTTGTATTGTGAAGATTACCGATTAACTCCAACAGAAATGGTGTATCAGCCCACGCTGCTGCTGCTAATGTCGTCTTAGGGCAGTCTGAACTCCTGAGCCACGAGAGCACCCAACTCTGCTTATAACACCAGTGAGCTGATTAACTGCTGTGATCGTACAGCCTGCACGAAAACATCTCAACTTTTTAACCAACAAGTGGATTTAATGCCAGAATTAAATAATGAATTAATGCATAAAGAGAGAGAAAAACTGAACTTTCTCTTGCAAACTTCCCTGTTAAAGGTTCTTGCTGCAGAGCCGCCAGATGCACAAACACCATCTTCAGGGAAACACTGACGCCACGTTAAGATGAGGAAAACAGAAAAGTCTTTCCTTTGCGTTTTTAAAAAAATTGTGTTAATATGATAACAGATCAGCAAAAACAACCAAAAACACTGTAGTCTGCACGCCAGGCCAGTAGTTGGCGGTGTAACTTTGTTGTGACGCACCACAGAAGAAGACCACGCTCCTGTTTATAAAGGCATTCTTCTACAGAGCGGCAGCAAAGGTCTGAACCTCACACCTAAAATCAATATCACCATTAACCGAACATTTTACTTTGATTACTATTAATGAACAATTATTTTGCTTTTTGCTCTTTTTTTGTGTTTTGTTTTTTGCCCTCATAGTTCACTGACACAGTGTCATGTGACCATGGTGTGTTGGAGTGTAATAAACATCTGATTTATTATTATTGATTAAACTTTCCAGCATTATATAAAAATAAAAGCTCCATCTTTAACAAACTTCAGGTAAATTGAAGCACATTGTGCTGATAATAGGCCAACCTCTCCTGACTGCAGGACTCTGACTTCAGCTTCTGTCAAACTTCTGTGCTGTTAATCATTTTACTCAGGAATTAAAAACTTTTGAGTCGGCCTACTTCTCCTATAGCTGCCAACAGCCTGCCGACATTCACAGTTAGAGAAAGGCTGAAAATAAGCTCATGTGCTTGTGGCCCCAGGCCCCCAAAACATTCCTCATATTCACTTTCCACCTCTGTAAAAGTGTTTGTTTCAGCGCTGTGGCTGTCAAACACTCCTTATTATCACTGGCTGTTCTAGTCTGATGCAGCTCTTGACCACTGGGAGGTTTTCTCCCATCAGAGCGATGCATGGCGGGTGTGAGGTGATGGCGGCTGGGTTTGGGAGCGCAACTGGCGTCCTTCGTGTCACTGATGTTATCCACACACACCACAGGAGGGAAAGTCCCTGAACAGCAGTAGGGACACACAAGTCCAGGAATGTAAGTGGAGCAGTGTGCTCGCTGTCAAAGCACATAAATCAAGTCTGACTGCATGATCTGACAGAACAAACAAACCCCAGGCTTTAAAGGAACACTGCAAAATAACATTATTCAGTTTCAAATTCAGAGTCAAAAGCCCAGAATGACACCCAGAAATAATACAAG
>NW_024630172.1:0-5006 GCF_008729295.1 Plectropomus leopardus
GCTTGATTTTTGCTAGACTGTTTTCAACATGGCAGTCAGAGAAAACTTTCTCATTTCACAGGTAAACAGTGCACTAAAATATGTTTCTGAAAACATGTCAGGTGAGAAACAGGCAATGCAGTAACAGAATCCAGTTGATCAGCGCTGCCTACTCTGACAGTCAAACTGCAGTTCACAAACAGAGCCTGACATGATTGACAGCTCCTCCTTAGAGGCTCCTCAGCTCTGATTGGTTGTTTTTCAACAGTCACGGTTGATTTTAGCAAATATCATTACAAACACTATGAGGAGGAGGAGGAATCGTTTTTTTAACATATTATATGTCTCATATAATGCTGTGTGGTTATAGTGACAGCGTAAACAAATATGAAAAAAAAAGTTTTTTGTTTTTTTTAAATCAAAGCTATCAACTGTAGCTTTGACTGTCTGTTAAGATCTGCAAACTTAATCATGCTAACTTCATCACAAACCAGATTTTGTTTACCTCATGTTTCTTTTGGTGTTTTTTTTTTCTTGTTTTTCTTGTTGCTGACCTGAAACTTCTTGTTTTTTTCAGTTATGTCATTTAGTTTGAAAAAATATTCAGTCGATAAAGACACTTATTTTCAGGTTAGAGGAGCTTTGTCCTTCCAGGCTAGTTTGGTTATTTTCTTTCAAAGCACAGAAGCTTTATTGTCAATGATCACTGAACTTTTGTATGTCTAAACAAGAGGCCGTCATGACAACACGAAGAAAAAAGTGCTAATTCATGCTCTCTGGATATTCTTATAAGTCAGGGGTTGTGTGAGGGGCCCTGGGGGGATCTGTGTGCAGACCACCAGCATCAGCTCCTTCACATGCGACTGTTCACACCCCAGCAGTACTGACCAGAGGGGTAAACAGATGACTTGTGCATAGAATACACACACACACACACACACACACACACACACACACACACACACAGGAGCGTGATCCCCACCATGGCAGAATATTAAGATCCTGCAGGGAAAGGAAGATGGTTTCAATAATAAATGCTATCATTCTCTATCATCCTCTCTCAGTCCTCAGAGACAGAGAGGAAGTGAGGAAGAGCAAAGGAACAGCTGATAAAAGCCGCACAACACACACACACACACACACACACACACACACACACACTGCCACCCTAAACTAATGACACAAAACTTTCAAAATGCCGAAACTAAATATTATCGAGCTAATAAATTTAACTGCTGATGGGAAGCATCATATTAGACTAATTATTTTCACTCAATCCCATGACTCACATTGTGCCACTTTTCTTCCATAATAGGACAAGATGAGACTTTTAGAAGTTTATCTTATAAATTAATGAAATGTGAGAATTAAAGAGCACGGGCCTCTAAAAAGGTTCAGTCCAGAGTTTTATATATATTACATCATATTTTAAGGAAAATTCTACACAAATGTCAAACAATGTCTGTTTTTAGACCACAGGTCCAACGTACAATTTAGCAACATAAAAATCATACTCAAAAAAAGTTATATCACAGATTATGTCTATTTTATGTTGTACATATCCTATGAAACTGGAGCAAATTGAATTGATTTCTTTCAAAAACATGGCAACTTATTGACCAAAAAATTGCAAGAAATTAATAAAAACGTTACGTAACAATTACCTGAAATTGGCACAAAAAAGAGTAAAAGAACAAAACAAGAAACTACCTTTAAAAATGGCTAAAATAAGAAATACACACACAGACACACACATATATATTATTTTGAAAAAATAGTGGCAATGAGTAACTCGGCATGGAATATCAGACAAATAGCAAAAAATCTGTATTTTTGGAAAAATATTTTTAAACTTTTTTAACTAAGTTTATAATTACCATAATTAAATTCTTGAAATATTTTACAGAATTATTACTATTACTTAAGGGCTTTTTTTCAGGTCATTAAATTGTTTAGTATGTTTTTCTCCCCCCCCCCCCTCTTTCTTTTTCTTTCTTTTTTTTCTTTTCATGCAATTTTATTGTACTTTTTTGTTTTGCTATTTTTTGGGGTCATTTCTTCCAAAGTTGCTCATTGCCTTTTACTTATGTTTTTAAAACACATCAAGCCAATTTGCTCAAATCTCAAAGGGTTAATGGATATATGGGACCTCTTTGTGCATGTGTGTGTGTTTTGGGCCTGTGTGTATATGACAACAGAGTGAAAGTTTGAATTTCTCCTTGGGGATTTATGAAGTATATTAAATAAATTTAAAAAAAATATATATAGATTTCTTGACATTATTCACCAGCTATTTGATAATTTTCTAATGATTCTCTTGTTTTTAAAGCTAATTTCCAGGTCTTTTTTTTGTGCAATGTTCATGATGTATCTTACCCAAGTTGCTGACTGCCTTTTTCCCTGAGATTTTGAGAGAAATCAAACCAATTTGCTCTAAAGGTTGAAATGATTGTGAAAGGCGTCTGAAAGCAGCACAAGAAGACTGATTTCGATCCGGGTTTCAAAGGGTTAATGTGTTCTTAGGGTCTGATGACATGATCATCTGCTGCACTGCTTCTTAGCCAAACACAGCTCTATCCTCTGGGGTTCAATCCCAAATATGAACGAGTATCTTTTCACATGCTCCCTCACGAGAAGGATCCATCAACGAGATAAAAAAAATCAAAAAATAACATGACAAGATGCATACACAACTGCACAAGCTTAACGTAGTTACGCTGAAGTTCTCACTCCAAAAACTCCAAATGAAAACCGCCCAGCAAGACACACTGTAAAAAGATATTATTTGTTGTTTGTTTTAACTTGCGAAAGTTTATAGTTTATGAAGCCTTAAATTTGACTCTATTTGAATTGAATTGAATTTACTTTTATGTAACTTGAATTAATTTGGTTTATTAAATTGAGAGCACCCCCCATCCCCCCATGTGTTCTGGATTTTTGTGTGTGAAAGTTCATTTTTGACTTTCTCTTGACATGACAAAAAAAAAAATTCTCAGGGTCCACCCACTAGCGCTTCAAAACTTTTCTTTATCATTCAGATAGCTAATTTATCATCCCTTTAATCATCCACTGAGGAAGACCTTGAGAAGCAGGTGAAAGTTTTGGGAAAAGCTAGTTGTATAAAAAAGACCTGAGCTGGGCCATGCAGTGATGGTTGTGCATAAAAAAGCGAGTGTGTTCTTTTTTTAGATGTCTTTTACAAGTATTTAAACCTTTGAACCCTGAACAAATTTAAAAAATAAAAGGCAATGAGCAATTCGGTAAGAAATATTTCACAAATTGCAAGAAATGAGTTGATTTAGAAAATTCTTTTAAAAAAGCAAAGCAAAAAAATGTCAAGGAAACAACGTGAAAAAAGCACAAATTAAATTATATCATTACATGATCATACTTAAATTAGAAAATAATTATAAGTTTTTAAGTACCTTTTCATGGTCACTTTCTTGTTTTTGTCTTTAATTCTCTTTTTTCTTTTTTCGTATTATTTATGTATTTTTCTAATTTCAAGGTAATTTTCTGTTGTTTTTATTTTGGTTTTTTTTGTTTACTAACTTCTTGCTAATTTCTTGTTTTTTTCTTTTTTCATTGTTCATTGACTTCTTATGCTTTTAGGAGAACTGGTTCAGGTTTGAAAGACTTAACTTTTGCTTTATAGCTCATGAATTAAGTTTAATTAAACCATTTACATGCAGCCCCTCCTATGATGAGTGATTAGCTAAACAAACGTATTTTTGCTCTTAATGGCTTCATGATTTACTTTATTAAGTTAATAACTGCCCACTCTGATAAAGTGAATTAAAAAAAAAAAACAATTATCAAAACACAGATGATCCTTTGACTTCTGACTGTCTGACGCACACTCTCTGTGCTTTGATGCTTAAGAACAAATTAATTGGATGCACATTGCATGATGCATCTGTCACAGCTGCAGGGCTTTACTTAAACAAGCTCATCTCTGAGATGACGGTTCAGAGAAATATAAAGATGAGACTTGATAAAGATGGGACAATTTGACCTTCAGCAACATGTTCTTCTTTGTACAAGTGCTGATGTTACCACTTTACTACAACAATTCCTATTCAGCATTTATAAGCCTGCATATGAGCATTTAAGTGATTCATGACACACTATACTGTAGTTGTGAGCAGATGAAATTGTTAATAAATCCTGTAAAACCTGGATCGACATCACTTTTCTACACCTTCACAAGTATTCAAACATTTGAAATCTGAGCAAATTGGTTTGCTTTCCTTTTTTTTATAAACTTGAAAAAAGGCATGCAGCAACTTAATGTAGTGAATTTGAATTTTTTTTTTTTAAATTTAGGGAAAGATTTACAAAAAAATCATATATTTATAATTATCATCATTAAATCTAATATATATTTTTATTTTTATAAGCACTTTTTTCAGGTCATTTTCTTGTTTTTTCTTAATTTTTTTCCTCTGTTTTTTCTTCAGATTTTTAGGTTATTTTCTTGTACTTTTTGAAAATTTTTTAGTCTTTTTTTTCTTAAGTTGCTCATTGCCGCTTTGTCATGTCTTTGGAAGAAATTAAGCCAATTTGTTCAGGTTTCAAGGGGTTAATAATTTTGTTCACAACTACAACTGTGAGCACTTTTAAGCAGAGGCTGGAGTGAAGTGCTTGTGACAATATGTCAAATATGTCTTCAGTCTCACTCGGAACTTGTCAAATACTGCTGCTTTGTCAGTGATTTCGGCGTAAAGTAGCCTACCAACGCACAGAGGCACTGTTTGTGGCTTCATCATACCCACTGTGTGGCGGCTATTTCTGTCACTGCCGGCAAAAATGGAACTCATCAAATACCGCTGCTCAGTGGATATCAGTGTCAGCTACCAACGCAGGACGTCTTTGTGCCAGTATGACGTGCACCAGGCGGCGGCTATTCCTGATACCAACTGCAACCACTGCAGTACAAAGAGCGACAAAGTGCATATAAGGAAGGTGGGAAGAGAGATTGATAAGTCCAGCTAACATGCTCTCATCCCAAGTTGTCACATATTGCC
>NW_024630173.1:0-1051 GCF_008729295.1 Plectropomus leopardus
TTTACAGCCAGCAGCGTATGGATGTGATGTAAAATGGTAAAAATGATCAATTATGATTTAAAAATATCCATTACTACGGCCAGCATGAAGCCTGTGTTGTGCCAGGGACTCCAAGAGTTACATGCGTGTGCACGTGGTAGAGACCCGCGGGTCCTGTGCGCATTCATTTTGTGTCTGGAGAAATACCGAATTCCAAATCTTGATTCGGGAAATAGCGCATTTTACATCTTTAGGACTTAATGTTTTTAATAATGGCTATAAAAAAATGCGTTCTGAAAAGTCAACATGTCTAAAAGAAAATGATCCAGTGATTTAAGGAGGTCTCTTTCCCAATGTTAACAAACGGGGAAAAGTCTTTCCGGGCCAGTGTGCATCACGTGACGCTGTAGTTCCACTTTCTGCCACTACGTAGATCTTACTTCAGACAGGTGGCGCACTTCCTGGGGGCTTTGAATCAACTGATGTGGGGGTAAGGGCGGGAACATCTGGTGACGCAACCAGGAAATCTTTCGAAGGCTAGACTGTCCCAATTAACTACCGTTGATGCGGCCTTCGTAGGTGCCTCCAAAAGAGTTGCCTCCGTAGACCATGTAGGCTGCGTCCTCCGAAGGATGCAGACCCTGAATTGGGACAAAACTAAAGTCTCCTTGTCCTCACTGTTTAGGCGTCAGTGCGTCAAACGAACTTTTCGCAGTTTTCCCGGGTTTCTGCGATGGACGCAACATTGAGCGTCAACATATTAGTTGTGTCCCAATACGTCAAAGAGACACAAACGACACAAATTGACCTCAGATACACAAGCCGACCTCAAAAAGACACAGAATGACCTCAGAGAGACAAAACATGACCTATTAATAGTCATAAAATAACCACAATGACAAAATCAACCTCAGAGACACAGAATGACTTACGATATACACAACATGACTTAAGAGAAAAGCTCTGGACATCTTCAAGACAGATATTTATACATTTATGTTTATATTTATGCATTCATTTACTGATTACTGTATTTATTTACACATTTATTCACATATTTATTTACTTGTTT
>NW_024630174.1:0-1497 GCF_008729295.1 Plectropomus leopardus
CGGCAAAACAAGCCAAATTTATAGACCAGAAAATCAATTAAATGACTCTTCATAAAAAACAATGAATAACAGTAGCCTAATATAGAAATATGAGTAGAAAGTAAATTAGATTATTCCCTCAAATGTTGAACTGTTCCTTCAAAAAATATCCTGCAGTTCTTCTAATGGCCACCAGATGCTGCTCAAACAAACTGACTCGATTGGAGTAAATGGGAAAAACTTATTTTAATACAAAGTCAACAATTTTCTACTTAATTTCCATCAAAACAATATACGTCTTACATATTTTTAGATTGTGTTCTGCGTCTGTGATTGGGTGGTTTGCAGGTCAGTGACAGCGTTTCTGTTTATACGTGTTTACCTCCACTGCCGAGTATGCCAACACACACACACACACACACACACACACACACACACACACACAGAGCTGTAACATGACTACATTTAGCTCATCGGCTCATCAATACAACTCTGGAGCTGTGCGTGTGTGTGTGTGTGTGTGTGTGTTGGCATTACTGGGCAACTGGACAGCATCATGGTGGGAGAAACAGGGAGCGAGAGAGCAGCAGAGAGAGAGAGAGAGAGAGAGGGATGGAGGGGGGGGAGGTTGGTTGGCATTTGGCAGAAACAAATCTGCAAAGACGAAGAGGAAGAAGCCACACCGAGGGAGAACAAAGACGTCTTTTTCTGTGAGTAAAACTATTTTAAAATGATTATTTAGATCAATAAAAACAGCCATGATGTTACAGCAGTGTTGATTAGACAGGCTGTAAATGCAATAAAAGTCTGTGTGTCCGTCAGGTGGTCTCAGGATGACCGTCACATATTCCAGTAAAGTCGCCAACGCCACCTTCTTCAGTTTCCACCGGCTGCTGCTGCGTTGGAGGGGAAGCATTTACAAGCTGCTGTACCGAGAGTTCATCCTGTTCGTTCTGCTCTACACCGTGCTGAGTGTCGTCTACAGGTCACACACTTTCTCACTCACACTTTTGCAGATTGCAATATTAGTCACTGAAAGCTTTCTTTGAATCCTGGTCCAAATTTGTTGTTTCAAAGAACAAGTCTTTGTTTTTACTATTCAGCGTGTCGAGTGTTGTTTATCAAAGCTTGATGCATCTTTTTCCTCTGTGCCAGCGAGCTCCGCTCGTTGTGCAAATTTTAAGAGAGGAAAGTGCGAATATTTACTTTTTCATCTGTCTTCCCCCCAGAAATGACACCCTGCAGTAGTTGGTTTATTTCGACTTATATTTAGTGTAGCCAGCGACCTCTAGTGGCTGTAGTAATTATGACAGGAGCAAAGGAGGAAGTCAGGTGACGTAGTATAAAGACTCATGGCTTTAGATTTGTAAAACTCATGCAAGCTGCTTCAAAGTTTACTCACTTTTTTATGGTGTGGCATTGCTGCACAAAGCAGGTGGGGTTGCACGTATCGGTCAAAAAACACAGGACTTTGACCAAGCAGACTGCTGTTTGTGTCTTTTATGAACATAAAAATTC
>NW_024630175.1:0-1846 GCF_008729295.1 Plectropomus leopardus
ACACTTTTTCACACGCAATCATGCACACACCTGCCCCTAAACCGTGCGCATTTTACATCATGTGACACACACACACACACACACACACACACACACACACACACACACACACACACACACACTGTGGTCTGTGTTCCTGTTTATTGAGTTTCCTCAGTGGCTACCTCACTTCCTTCCTGTCAGCCTCCATTTCCTGAGCAGCGCACATACAGGCCCGACACACACACACACACACACACACACACACACACACAGTTTCCTGTTGTTTATAAAAGACCACAGTGTTCCTCACACACACACTCACTCACACACTCACTCACACACTCACTCACACACTCACTCACACACTCACACACACGCAGACATAATAAAGGTGTTCACAGAGCTCCTGCAGCCCTCGTTAGGGCAGAAAAACTCGCTGAGACTCAAACTCAAATATTGTCTGTGAGTCTGAGCGGCTGCAGACTGACGTCACATCTGAAATCGGACGAGGTCTGGTCACACAGACGCTTTCAAACACGAGTAAACACCCAAACGATTTTATTCAGCACCGAAAACAAAACTGTCACCTTTAACTCGTCAGTTACGACAGGAAGTGACGCGAGCCCTGAGAGTGCTGAGTCAGCAGACAAGTTTGAAAACTTGCCAGGTTTCAAAAACCGCTGCCAGGTTTTTAAAACCTTCCCCAGGTTTAAGAAAGGTTTGCCAGGTTTCAAAACCCCTAGCTGGGATTCAAAAACCTTTGGCAGGTTTTAAAACCCTTGGCTGGGATTCAAAAACTCTCATCAGGTATCAAAAACCTTGTTGGGTTTTAGGAATCTTTCCTCGGTTTCAAAAACCTTCATCAGGTTTCAAGAACCTTTGCAGGGGTTTTAGGAACCTTTTCAGGTTTCAAAAACCTTTGCTTGGTTTCCCAAACCTTCTCCAGGTTTTAGGAAGCTTTGCTGGATTTGAAGAACCTTCACTGGGTTAGAAAAGCCTTTGTGGGACTTTGGAAACCTTCTCCAGGTTTTCAAAAACCTTCCCCTTGAAGAGTTAAGATTAAATTACATTTGAAACACTTTAAATGTTATTAACTTAAAAAACAAACCAAAAAAAAGCAGGAAAAAAAGTTTTCTGTAAAAAGTGGTCAAATATGAAAATGTGTCCTAAAACAAAATCAGATCATTTTTTAAATCTGAAACAAAAACAACCTGCAGAGTGAAGATCTGCACTCGTCCTCAGAGTTTGTTCAGTTTTAAAAAGCCCAGAGGGAAGATATTCGATCTTAAATCCGTCCGGCGCTGAGAATAATTCATAACCTGCTCACAGATTTTATCTCCAGCAGCCGAGACGAACGCAGCGGCTCTGATCATCGCAGCACTTCAGGTCAAACTCAAACCCTGATGTTTCGCTGAGCTACGAAGATATTTTAAAAACGAAAAAGTCTGAAATCTTTAACACTTGATGAAGACAGAAGCAGCAGCAGAGAGACGTGAAGCTCCGCCACACGTGAACCACACGTTAACCACACGTGTGCAGGTGTTTCCAGTCTCACCTGGTCAGACCGCGGTCGTACCTGCAGAGAGAGGAGACGCCGTCAGCGACTTCATTTCAGCTAAAAAATTAATTAAAAAAAAAAAAAGGCTCCGCTTTAATGTAAAAACACACTGATATCACACATTAAAAAATATTATACATTAATATGATTTTCTGCTTTTGTTGAGTTTATTTTTTAAACATCAGTCCTAATCATTAATATCAAATATCCATTTTTTTTTTTTTTTTTTTTTTTTTTTTTTTTTAGAATTTTAACCCTTTAAATGCCAGATTTTTGTCATGATGCCACAATGTTTTTAGATGAAAA
>NW_024630176.1:0-3294 GCF_008729295.1 Plectropomus leopardus
GAGAGAGAGAGAGAGAGAGAGACTGGCAGTGAGAATGAACTTAATCCTCTAAGCTCTTGTTGGGGCTTGTCCCCTCTCTCTCTCTCATTCTCTCTCTCTCTCTTTCAATAAGACAAAAAAGTGTGTTTTGAGACAGAAGTAATGTCCCAAATCACCCTGTAATTTTTCTTCTGTCCCTCTTTTTGTGATTTCTGACAGCAGCCAACTGTGAGCAGTAAGATGTTGTTTTAAAAGGTGTTTAAACTCCACATTCTGTCTTCAATCAATTATCTGTTATACGAAATAATACGTGGTACAACTCCACTGACACGTGACCCTGTCAGCTCCTTTAACTTGTGAACTGTAATTTAGTACCTTTTTTTATGTCTTCTTACAATTTTGGCTGCTACTTTACAATTGTCCGTGTTTCCAGATGGTTCTGGTAGTCAAGTTATTGTGACATGATTAAACTGTAGTTTTGGGTACAGTTGCTTCTGTCGCAGCGCATCATGCAGATGTGAAAGGGCTTTTGGCTGTGGGATTTTGTGCGGAAATCACTGCAAAAAGCAGCATACTATGTTACAACTTCAGAATGAAAACAGGCTGGGAATTCACAACCTCACGAGTGGACATTTTCTGAGAGCTCTGAGTTCAGGACTGCAAGTACAAAACATGTCGTAAACACACCACACAAGTTATATGTTTACACAGCAAATGACAACAAAATTAAATATTAATATTAAAATATTTCTTTAAATGTCAGTCTATATTTGCATTTCTTCAGTAAGATATTAGTCTGTAGAAAGGATTCCAGTACAGATTTGTACAAAACATTTTTGCAGTTCTATGTGGAAATATGGCTTTTTCAAATCGCCTGAAATACCACTTCACGCTAGCGTATAACATGTTTCCATTTGGGTGTTTTTTTTTTGCAATTTCGTTTTGCGCATTTTGAGGGTTAACGGAAACCCGCCTTCTGATTCAAAACCCTGTTGATGTTTCACTAATGGACACAAAGTTTTAGTGTTTGTGTCTGAATGAAGCTTCAGTTCTGAAGGACACTTTAAAACAGAGAAACTGTTACTGAACTCTGTCTTTATACTTGACTCTGTCCGGTCTTGGACTTGTGTTGAACTCGACTGAGGTGGTCTGATCACAGAGCTGCTCTTCACTGCAGCTGTCCACACATCACACTCTGTCTGTGTGTGTGTGTGTGTGTGTGCGTGTGTGTGTGTGTCACCTCGGGGCATTTTGTCACTTAGGGGACATTTGGCCGATCGGTTTTCCTCCCCCTGAACTGCATGCTTCAAAGGCCGGATGAGCAGATGAGGGGTCAGGATGGGCTCAGGACTAACTGATTTAGGAAGGTTTAGTCTTCACTCTGAAATCCATCCTCTTTGTTTGGCCTCATCGCCCCGCCGGCTCCGTTCCTGTCGGCGGCTTCTTCTCGCCTTTTTAATTCCTTTTTCTCTGCTTCAGTGAGCGACAGAGGCCTGCAGAGGACCAGAGTGTAACTGATCACAAAATAAGTTTTACAGCGGAGACGACACAGGAAACACTGAGTTCAAACTGTTCTCAGGTGATCACTGCAGGTACTCTGCTGTTTCAACATAACATAGAAACTGTTGAGTGCTGAACTTTGGAGTAACAAAAATGTTAGTTCAAATAGGTTCCCTGCTTTATGTAACTATATAACCTGAGTTCTCATCCCGTTACCACTCCAAAATGACATCTAATACTGTTGATTTTGCAGTGCTTTCAACAGAAAATCCAGACTCTAAAAGAAACCTTTCACGTCCGCATGATATGCTGCTGGACGGCGTCTGCTGAGAACGTGTCTGGACAGAACCAGTCACAGTTATTAAACACCACCGGACGACATCTAAAACAGCAGCGTGATCAGCGGACAGGTTGCGTCCGATGGGAATGCAGTCAAATGGAACCTGTTGCGTCCACATGATATGCCACTAGATGGTGTCAGGTTGAAAAGCTGCTGGCAACAACATAATTTAAGGAGCATGAAAGTTTCTAGGGGCGGTGGATGGATCCAGCAAACCCCAGACTTTCATGCACAAGTCTGGTGTTTGCTTCCTAACCTTACCACCTTCCCCTAATCCTAATGCCATGTGCATTTGTTGACATCACAGTGGCAGCATACCAAAACATCAAAAGCAGACGCAGACGGATACCTAGAGCGTGATATGTAGATGCTGAAGTCAACTGCAAAGCTGCAACATGTGACAACTTGGGATGAGAACATGGTGGAGCTGTTGAGGTCCATCTCTGGCTTTTGGATCATTTAGCTGCAGGAGGCAATCCGGCAGTGTGTTCATGTGGGAACTATTTTCTGTCTACCGGACTATACTCACCAACCATCTCACCACCCAGAAAAAAGTGTGCATTTACTGCTAGCTCACCTCGCTATCTAACATTACTACAGCTCACCCCGTTAACCCGTCAGAACCAGAAATCAGTTTTGTTGACACCATTCACAAGCATTTAAACCCCTGGGACCCAAGAAAATTGGTTTGATTTCATTTGAAAACATGGGGAAAAGATGATGAGCAACTTGGCAAAATAATGTCCTGCAGATTGAGGAAAAAAAATAGAAAAAGATGACAAGAAATTGACTTATAAGCTTGGCTGTGATGAGATTATTTGATTTTTGATTTTTTATTAGTTAAAAAAATGTCCCAAACTATTCAAAATTATTAAAATTATTTATTTAAAATTATGCAACAGAAAATAATCTTCTTTAAATTTTATTTTTTAGCATTTTTTAAAAAAATCTCTCCTTTCTCTTTTTTTTGTAACATTTGACTAATTTATTGCTAATTTTTGGGCAATTTCTTGTTGGTCATTGCTCGTTGCCAGTACTCATTACCTTCTTCCTTTATTTTTGAAAGAAAGCAAGCCAGCCAGCTCAGGTTTTAAAGGGTTAATGTTGACATCTCACACTATCACGAGCCTCTCTTCTTTCTGCATCATTTACGTTTGTTGTTGGGTGTTCACCTCAACAACAAACTGGACTGGGCACACAATACAGATGTCCTGTACAGGAAGGGCCAGAGTCGTCTCCACCTGTTGAGGAGACTGAGGTCCTTCGGTGTGAGCAGGACTCTGTTAAGGACATTTTATGACTCGGTGGTGGCATCAGCCATCTCCTATGCTGTGGTCTGCTGGGGCAGTGGAAGCACAGAGCGGGACAGAAAGAGGATGAACAAGCTGGTCAGGAGGGCCGGCTTAGTCTTAGACTGTCCCCTGGACTCCATCGAGGAGGTGGGTGAGAGGAGGATGTTGGCTAAGCTGACATCC
>NW_024630177.1:0-3874 GCF_008729295.1 Plectropomus leopardus
GACTATTAATTAATTTATATAACAATTAATAAATAAATTATGAAATTTATTAAGTAAATATTTAATTAAAAAACAGACATACACTTTCAAAAATACCTCTAAATTATGAATCACAATCACAAAACTAAAATTATTTGACTCGAGTGAGTGAATTTGTGCGTGGGAACAAAGAGCGCGCACGCCGCTGCCACGGGCACGCGGACGCGATGACGTGTCCGGCCGTTCAAATTTCTCGTAGAGCCAATCAGAAGCGTCCAGGTCACAGGTGCCGCGTGCGTAGCGGAAGTGAAGATGGCTGCTGCGAGGAACGGAAAGAGTGGACTCCTGGAGAAAGTGAGCAGTTAAACTTTTACTGTTTCTGTTGAGCTGTAAACAAAAGCGGAGTTTTTATTTTTCGTTTGTTATTTTCCGCCCGGAGCTCAGACCGACGCAGCGGAGACCGCGTCTGTGCGCGCGCCGCCTAGCGTCACCCGCTGCAGCTAGCCGTTAGCCGGCTGAGCTAACGGCTAACAGGCTGAAATGAAAACATGGACACGTGAATGTTTTTAATAAAAACTGGAGCCGAGCTGATGAGGAGGCGAAGCCGGCTTTGTGTCTGCTGCGTTTGTTCATCGGTGCGTGTTCAAACTGCAGCCGGACGTTTAGTTCTCTGTTTCCAGCTGTTACACACAGCTGCTGCTCAGCAGGCTGCACCAAACCCCATTCAGAAAACAGCAGATTTAAGAGGGTTCAGCCGCTCAGTTACTATGGAGACTCAGCAGTCCGCCTCAGTTCAGTGACAGCTGTTGGTTTATCTGAAACTGCTGCTGCGGAAAGAGGGGGGCACTGCACACTCACCGATCAATAACCGATCAATAACCGATCAATAACTTCTTATTTGAAGTCCATTTTAAGTCGTCATCGGTGTGGAGGCAGATTTGTTTCAGTATTAGTTAGACTGTTTTATTTATAATTTATGTTTGTAATTGTTCTTCCGTTTCATGCAGGCGTCTTTCAGTGTTTTGAATATGCATTTTATATTTTTTTGCATTTCATGTAAAGCATCCTTGAGTGCTTAGAAAAGCACAATATTAGTCCTATCTATCATTATTATTATTGTTGTAGCTCTTATTATCATTGTGTAATCTGTAAATATAAAACAATTTCAACAAATTCAAAGACGATTTGCAACAAACAAAAATATATTTCAGTAGATTTTATATTTTAGTACAACTTACCATATTTTGGTATATTGCGGGTAGGGCTGGGCGATATGGAAAAAAGTCTTATCATGACAATTTTTTCATATCAGTCAATATCGATATATATATTTATCACGATATCCATCAAATCAGTATTTCTGTGGAGCTTAAAGGTCCCTTTGACTCCTCAGTGAGATATGAAGATATCATCAGGTTCATTTAGGTTTAAATATTTATTTTCTGTCAGACATTGAACATGACAAATATACTGTAGAACAGCATCACCAGCTGGAGGACCTATTCTACTAAAACTCACAGAGGTCCAGGTACTAAAATGTCCTCCCAGCAAAGGTCCGAGCCTCATACCTAAAATCAATATCAACATTAACTGAACATTTTACTTTGATTACAATTAAAGATCGATTATTTTGCTTTTTTGTGGTTTGTTTTTTGCCCTCAGAGTTCACTGACACAGTGTCATGTGACCATGGTGTGTTGGAGTGTAATAAACATATGATTTATTATTATTTATAAAACTTTCCAGCATTATATAAAAATGAAAAGCTCCATCTGAAACAAACTTCAGGTAAATTTCAGCACATTGTGCTGATAATAGGCCAACCTCCACCAAACATGAAGATAAACTTTCAGAAAACAGGAATCAATCAAAGAATAAAACTGAATATATTCGTGTTGATACTGGACCGATGATTATCATTTTTCTTCAGTGTTTTGCTGGAGAATAAATATTAAAAAGTCATAAAGCGTGAGACGGTGAGTAATAATCGATATTTGTGTTTCAGTGGAGAATCGATGAGAAGCCGGTGAAAATCGATAAATGGGACGGAGCCGCGGTGAAGAACTCTCTGGACGACGCTGCCAAGAAGGTCAGCTTTCATTCTGAAAGGCCGTCAACTGATGTGAAACAGTTTGTGATAATCAATAATCAGTAATCGGTGGTGGTGTGTGGCGTTCAGGTGCTGCTGGAGAAGTACGGTTACGTGGAAAACTTTGGGCTGGTGGACGGTCGCCTGCTGATCTGCACCATTTCCTGTCTGTTTGCCATGCTGGCGCTGGTCTGGGACTACCTGCACCCGTTCCCCGAGTCCAGACCCGTCCTCGCCTGCTGCGTCATCTCATATCCTTCCACATAGGGGACACAGGAAGTCCACCTGAGTCTACCCGAGTCCACCCGGTCTCATGGTAACGAGGCTTGTTTGAGACGAGCTACGGCTCCAGAGCAAACGTCAGTCAGAGGTTTTTACGGTGTTCACGTGGTCGTGAGAAACCTGGAAAAGTCATGGAATTTGCAGATAGCCAGTTCCAGGCCTGGAAGATTTTAGTAAAATTAAATATGCTCTGAAAGTTTTAGAAAGTCCTGGACTTTAGTTTCACAGACCTGTATAATCGCACATGATGTGTTCAAGGACCGTCAGAAATGGTATAATCCAATGATAGTCTGTGTTTTTATCGTTTCTGGCTGTGATGAACGATGGTTTGGAGGGCATGTTGTCTTTAAAAGTCACTTAACACTTTTGAAGAAAAAAAATGGCAAAAAGTTTTGTTTCTTTTAAAATAGCTAAAACAATTTTAAGAAGAAAAAAAAAAGCCCAAATATTTTCTTTAGAAATTGCCACAATTTAAAAATAAAGATAGCCAAAACTTTTCTTTAGAACTCTCCAAACATTTTTTAAGAACAAAAGGCCTTTTTTGTTTAAAATGTGCTACGAAATTATAAATAAAATAAAAATCGGCAAAATGTTTATTTTTAAATCATTTTAACTTGTTAAGAACGTGTTGTCCTTCATAATTTCAAATAATTTTCTAGAAAAATAATTGCCAAATATTTCTTCCCAACAAATTGAAGAAAATTTGATTGCCAGATATTTCAAAGCAGAAAAAAAGCAAATGTTTTTACTTTAAAAATCATCAAAACATTGTCCAAAAAAGTCTTTTTTTTTCTTTAAAAATCACCAACAATTTTCTGGGAGAAATAAATAACTAGAGCTTTTTTCTTCAAAAATACCACATTTTCTTTTAAAGAATTTTTTTTTTTTTTTTTAAATCTTCAAAAAAATGTGAACAAAAGGAAATAGCCTTCACCCCAAATGTTTTAAAGACATTTTTGCTGCCAAATTGTATTTTTTATGTGAAAAAAATAAAAATAAAAAATTGCTGAAATTCTTTTAAGATTTCTAAACACTCCAAAAAGCCACGGTTTTTTTTCTTTTAATTTTTTTTAAAATGATGATGGAAATACAAAATGGCATGTTTTCTTAAAAAATCTGCAAAAATATTTAAATGAAAAAAGAAATTGCCAATCTTCTTAAGGAAAACGCGCCCTCTGAACCTGCATGGGTGGGGTTGGTCTCTAAGGAGTCTCTGAGGTAGTGTGGGCTCAGTAGGGTGTTGACTCAGGAGTCTCTGAGGTGGTGTGGGCTCAGTAGGGTGTTGACTCAGGAGTCTCTGAGGTAGTGTGGGCTCAGTAGGGTGTTGACTCAGGGGTCTCTGAGGTAGTGTGGGCTCAGTAGGGTGTTGACTCAGGGGTCTCTGAGGTGGCGTGGGCTCAGTAGGGTGTTGACTCAGGAGTCTCTGAGGTGGCGTGGGCTCAGTATGGTGTTGACTCAGGGGTCTCTGAGGTGGTGTGGGCTCAGTAGGGTGTTGACTCAGGGGTCTCTGAGGTGGTGTGGGCT
>NW_024630178.1:0-5995 GCF_008729295.1 Plectropomus leopardus
CCACCGCTGGCCCTGCCCCTCAGCCTGGAGACAGGTGAGAACAGAGACAGTGACATCACCTGCGCCTGGACTGGTTAACCCTTTAAAACCTGAGCAAACTGGCCTGTTTTCATTTCAAAAACACGGAACAAGAAAATGAGAAAAAAATTAAGACTGGACCCCTAACCCCTAACATCCTCAAGGACTCCTAGTACCCCCCAAAATATCAAGAAATTAGTTGAAAAAAACAACAAGAAAATTACCTGAAAATTAATCTTAAAAAACATTTAAAAAACTTAAAAACATACAAATAAATTACCTGAAAATTTATGAAAAGAAACAAAAAACCAAAAGGAAAAAAAAGTTAAAATAGAGGAGATGACCGGGACAAGTGCTTTAAAATTATAATAATGCTTGAAAACATAATTTCAAATTTAATTTTTTTCTTTTCTTTTTAAACCAGAGAGATTTTTGCCTGTTTTTTTCCCTGAATAATTTCTAAATCTAGACATTTCTTGCAGTTTGTTGAACATATCTGACCTCTTGGGTTTTAACCTTTTTCCTCTTGTTTTTGAAAGAAACCAAATCTGTGTTTTCAGGCTTCAAAGGGTTAAATACATGTGAACAGCAGCATGAGAAAGTGATGTCGCTCCAGATGTCAAAGCGTTAAACCACGTCTTCACGGTCATTGGTCAGACAGTGACATCATGATGACATCACATCTCCTTTGTCTCCTCAGTGGTGGAGGAGAGCAGCCTCCCGCCTCCCTCTCCTCCTCCTCCTCCTCCCCCTCCCTCTGATGACAATGGCTTCCCTCCGCTGACCAATGACGGCTCAGAACTGCCAGCCCCGCCCCCTCCACCTCCACCTCCACCCAGCCAGGAAGTAGACGGTACCTGTCTGTCTGCCTGCGTCTCTGTCTCTCTCTCTGTCTGTCTGTCTCTTTTTAAATGTGCTGAAAAAACATTCAGACTCAGTTTGGTGACTGAGGGGACGCTGCTCATTAACGGGACGAAAGTAACGGACATTCGAGTCAGTTTTATTTATAAAGCCCATCATCACGAATCAGTTTGCCTCAGACGCAGCAGACGACCTCCCTCCGTCCTCAGACCCTCACACTGACTCAGAAAAACTCCCAAAAAACCCTAAAACGGGGAAAATGGTAGAAACCTCAGGAAGAGCGACTGAGGAGGGATCCCTCCTCCAGGATGGACAGACGTGCAGTAGATGACCAGAGACGTGTTCATCACATGGTCTGATGTCATCATGAACTAAACACCTCACAACAAGTCCATTCAATCAATTAATCAATCAATCAATCAGTTTGTTACGTTCCAACGTCAACTCACATATCCAACAATGTTAATGCTTCTCGCTCACGAACAGAAATTCGACAAAGTGAAACATGAGACTCGACAGACTCCCGCGGTCGAGTTTCAGCTACCAAACTCCTTCTTCAGTGGTGTTTTCTGCTCAGTTTCTTCTTCTTTGGTGTTTTTCTCTCAGTGTCTTCTTCTGTGGTGTTTTTCTTCAGAGACCCTCCCATCCAGGAGGAGTCGCCGCCGTCGCTCGCCCCCCACCACTCGCTCTCTCTCTCTGAGAGTGCGCTCTGGCCCCGCCTCCCGCTGCCGCTACACGCGCTCTCTCTTTCTGCCTGCTGTCCAATCACGTAAGCCGATGGAGGACGCTGCGATCCACAGCTGGACGAAAACATTCACTGTGTCCGTTTTTCTTTGTGTTGGTTTCCATAAAAGAAATATAACAAAGTTAGCACTTTTAGAGATTCCTGGAGTCCTGAAAGATGATTCAAGGGTCCTTGAGGAAAGTTTAACAATCATTGAGAAAGTTCAAAGGGTTCTCAAGGAGGCTTAACCAATCATTGATGAGAATCTAGAGGTACTGCAGAGCCATGACAAGTCCTTCAGGAGGATGGGGGTCTTTGGAGAATTTCTAAAACATTCAAGGAGTCCTAGAGGATGTTAGGGGTACTCGGAGTCCTGTAGGATGTTAGGGGTACTCTGAGTCCTCGAGGATGTTAGGGGTACTGGGAGTCCTCGAGGATGTTAGGGGTTCCAGGAGGAGCACGATAACATGAGGACCCACAGATAGTCTATGAGGACAGATGATCGCTCCTTCTCTTTAACAAACTGACTGGTTCTCTTTGTCTGTCTGTCTGTCAGTGATGATCCCTCCTCCTCCCCCATACCCTCCCCCCCATGCTCCTCCTTCCTCCTCCTCCTTCACCCTGCTCCCCCGCTCCTCCTCTTCCTCACTGCGACTCTGCTTACCTGCTCGCCTCGAACACCTAGGTAAGAAACAAACACTGCTGTCAGTGAGTACACTCTGACTGGTAGTAGCAGTGCTAGTCCTAGAGGTATTTTCATAGTACTGGTTTCTGTAGTTCTGCAGATGATCAGGATCTCATACACTGTAGTAAATCATCATTACATCACATCAGAACATGTGACCTGTCTGCTCCTATCAGCTCTGCTGCTCTCTGTCAAAGCTCCACCTCCTCAATCCTGACTGGCCAATCACGGCTGTCGCTCACGGATTTGTGTGCTCTTAGATCTAGAGCTTCCAGCCACGCCCCCTCCTCCTTTATTGGATGATGAGGGTGGTTTTGATGACATCATGCCGCCCCTCCCCCCACCTGTGGACTACGACACCGACGCTCCCCCACAATACCTGGATAAAGGTACTGTTACTACCACTGTAACTACTATCACCACTACTGATACCACTAGTACCACTACTAATGCTACTATTAGCACTAATAATACTACTACCACAATTCATATTACTATACCACCACTAATACTACTATCACCACTACTACTACTACCACCACTACTGATACTACTACTACCACTACTAATGCTACTATTAGCACTAATAATACTACTACCAAAACTACTACCACAATTCATACTACTATACCACCACTGTAACTACTATCACCACTACTGATACTACTACCACTTCTAATACTACTACTGACACTACTATTACTACTACTACCACCACTACTATTACTACTACTACCACTACTAACACTGCTACTACACCAATATTATTACTACTGCTACCACTACTAATACTACTACCACTACCAATACTATAACTACCACTACCAATACTACTACTACCACTTCTAATACTAATACTACCACTACTAATACTATAACTACCATCACTACTAATACTAATACTACCACAAGTGACATAAATGTGTCCAAATATCACAGGTGTAGATAAAGATATTTAAGTTATATAAATGTGATATTTGAGTTAAAAATGCATGTACAAATATGAGGTATGTACTGATATATTTCAGTTATAAAAACATGTTCAGATATCACCGGTGTAAGTACAGATTTTTAAGCAAATAAAATATGATATTCCAGGTATATAAACGTGATAATTCAGTAGTAAAAATGTGATATTTGAGTTGTATAAATGAAGATGAAGATATTTGCAGAAGTGTAACTGCAGTTCTCCTGTGTGTCCAGTGGTGGCGCTGTACAGCTACGAGGCCTCCAAACCAGACGACCTGTCGCTCGCTGAGGGCGACATCATCTACCTGACATATCGCCATGACGACGGCTGGTGTGAGGGCGTTTGTCACGGCAACAAGGGCTTCTTCCCTGAAAACTACGTCCAATCATGTGGCTAGACTGAAGCCCCGCCCCCTCTCTGTGGCTCGTCCAGGTGTTTTTTTTCTTCTTTTTTGTTTTTGATTCTTTTGGATTTTACAGTCAGTGTTAATTAAAGTTGTCTCTCTCTGCTGCCCATCAGAGGATGAACACAGCAGCCACAGGTCTGAGTTCGGAGAGCTGAGTTTGTAACTAACGCAGAAAAACAAAATGTTGAGTTTAAAGTTTCTTAAAGGAGAAACTTTCTTTTTCCATCATCATAAAATATAACACAGTGAAATTCATCTGATTGATTATTGAACCCTTTAAATCCCATCGGAGCTGAAACCATCCAGTGACTGAATCTCATCAAAATATTTGATGAATCCATTAATCATTTAAGTAATTTTGATGTGAAAATGTAAAAATTTAAGCTTCAGCTTCAGAAGTATTTATATACTGCATATATATATACACATGTGGCAAAGTATCCCTGTTTCCTTTGATGTAAATCTCTAAATTTCATCTATTATTCATTTCTGACATCATGAAGAGAAAAAAAATCAGCAGGTTATTTAATGTTTTAAAGTCTTAATTAGATGAGTTAAACTCTAATTTGGGCCCACAGTCAACACTTAATTAAAATATTGATTAATCTGCTGATTATTTTTGTTTTAATTAATTTTGTCAATGAATAAATAGAAATAAATTCCCTTAAATAGAAACAAATTGAAGAATCTACAATCTAAAAATTGCTAATTTGTGTTGATATTTTTCTGTTGACAGCTCATGGACTTAATCAACAGTGAGGTCAAGTATTGTGAACAAGTTATCAAAAGTATATTTTAAGTATTAAAGTTTATTTTAATGAGACAGAAATAAATTTATTATCAGTTTTTTCTAAATGTTTTTCCTCTTTTATTTTAAATAATCTGATTTTATGGCTGTAAATATTAATTTTAAATTTTAAATTTAATTTAAAGATGTTTTTTGTGCAGTACTTCTCTCTGATTGGCTGAACTGGTAACGGCTCTCTGCTGCCCCCGCAGGCCAGACACACAAACTACAGGCTGACACTTCAAACTAATGATGTCACATCTTATTATTTATAATCATTAATTCATAATCACAGAGGTGGAGTTATTTCTGTCGGTGAGGATCGATAAACGTAACATATGGATCATTAATGTAGCTTTATTGTTGTGTCTTCTGATGATCAATAAATCAACAACTCGGATTGTTTTAGCAGCGTTTATTATTTTTCTGTGTCGTGGTTTAATGTTTTATTTTTTATTTTTTACAGCTTCAGAAACCTGCTGATCCTCATTTATTTTATATTATATATGATTAAATATTTAGGTTTCAGTTTGACCTCAAAGGTTTAACTTCCTGCAACGTGATTGGCTGATGGTTTGTGATGCGTTAAGTCTCATTTTAATCTACTGAGTGATATACTGGCACTTACTACTCTATACTGGGACATACTGGAACATACTGGGTGTCACTGGGTGATACTGGGTCTAGCTGGGTGTCACTGGGTGAATGTTGGTGGTCCATGCTGAGGTGCAGTGCTGTATTGATCTGTCCTATCACACAGAGGACAGGAGGTGAGACGAGGACATGCAGGAGGACAAGTTGTTCGTGGTGTTTTCAAAGGAACTGTGTCTCATGGTGATGTCCTCAAAGGTCTGTGTCCCCACTTAGAAATAGATCTGTCTTTGTTCTCTCTCTGCTGTCTCTGTCCCTCAGCACTTCACATTGTCCTGAAGTCATGAAATTGGCAAATAGCATTTTCCAGGCCTCGTAATGTTTTGGAAACTAAATTACCTTGAAAGTTTTGGTAAAGTCTTGGAATTTTGTTTTCACAAATCGGTATGACGACACAAGTTGTGTTGAAATTTGAAATCCAATGATGATTTCTTTTAACGGTCAGGGTTGCCCCCCCCCCCCCCCCATAAAATACTCCAAAGACGAGATGCGTGAAATATCTTTATTGTTGTCAGTTATAAAATGTTTTCAAGTAAAATCAGATTCAGAATCTTTAAATACAAAATAAATAACTTTGGTAATAAATAAAGACATATAAATAGATAAATAAATAATAAATAGATAGAATGACAAAAAAAGCTAACAGTTGTCTCTCACAGAGAGACGGAAGACATGTTGACACAGGACGTTTGTCCACAGTGAAGTGTCTCAGTGTTGCCGTGGAGTCGGTGTAGAGCGCCTCCCGCTGGCCGCAGTTGATTTTCTGATGAACGCCACCAACAGGTCCAGCTGGAGGAGGTGACGTCTGCTCTCCCACCTGATGAGCTCCCACGACCCGGCACTGCCGCCCTGTACACACAGTACTACAGTCAGTACTACAGCCCTGTACACAC
>NW_024630179.1:0-2889 GCF_008729295.1 Plectropomus leopardus
TGCCATACTATAGCCTTGCTTTTTGGGTCAATTTTTCAACATGCCATATTTTGGTCTTTTTGGCCCTTTTTGCAACTTTCTGTGCTATGGCGTGTCTCAGCGCGCTATTTAAAGTTGTTTTAAGGTATTTTCAGCGATTTTTGGGACATGTCATTTTTTGACATTTTTGCCATACTATAGCCTTGCTTTCTGGGTCGTTTTTTCGACATGCCATATTTTGTCATTTTTTGGCCGTTTTTGCAACTTTCTATGCTATGGCGTGTCTCAGCGCGCGATTTAAAGCTGTTTTAAGGTATTTTCAGCTGTTTTTGGGACATGTCATTTTTTGACATTTTTGCCATACTATAGCCTTGCTTTCTGGGTCAATTTTTCGACATGCCAAATTTTGTCATTTTTCGGCCGTTTTTGCAACTTTCTATGCGATGGCGTGTCTCAGCGCGCTATTTAAAGCTGTTTTGAACAGTTTTCAGCTGTTTTTGGAACTTGACATTTTTTGCCATTTTTGCCATACTATAGCCTTGCTTTCTGGGTCGTTTTTTCGACATGTCATATTTTGTTATTTTTCGGCCATTTTTACAACTTTCTATGCGATGGCGTGTCTCAGCGTGAAATTTAAAGTTGTTTTAAGGTAGTTTCAACTGTTTTTGGGACATGTCATTTTTTGACATTTTTGCCATACTAGCCTTGCTTCTGGGTCAATTTTTCGACATGCCAAATTTTTTATTTTTCGGCCGTTTTTGCAACTTTCTATGCTATGGCGTGCCTCAGCGTGAAATTTAAAGTTGTTTTAAGGTAGTTTCAACTGTTTTTGGGACACGCCATTTTTTGACATTTTTGCCATACTATAGCCTTACCTTTTGGGTCATTTTTTCAACATCCTGTATCATGGTATTTTTTCACTTTTAATAACACTCTATACCACGGTGTTTGTCGGCATGCGATTTCATGCAGTTTTTAGCTTTTTTAAGCTTTTTTGGGGAAATGTCATTTTTTGACATCTTCGCCATACTATATCCCACTGAAGCTCTTGTAAAGAGAGGTCAGCAGTGCATGCACTTTCTGCGCTGGATGAAGAGAGCACACACCCCACCTCCAATCCTCTCCACCTTCTACTATAGAGAGTATCCTAACCACATGCATGTCTGTCTGGGGCTGGAGCCTGCATGTTCCTCTGACTGAAGTCCCTGCAGAGGGTGGTGAGGACAGCCCAAAAAATCATTGGGACTTCACTTCCTCCCATCCAAGATGTTGTAAAAAAAAAAACGCTGCCTGACCAGAGCTCATTACATCAGCAGAGACTCCCCACACCTCCATCATGGACCGTTCTCGCCGCTAAACTCTGGAAAGAGGTTCTGCAGCCTCTCCGAAGCAGTACAGCCAGGTTCTGCGACAGCTCCCTCCCACAGACCATAAGACTGTCAAACTCAAGTCAATGAGCCCTCCACACACCCACACAGGACTGCCTCATTGGACTGTGCAATACAACATAAATATATACATGTGCAATAATTATTTATATCCTGTATAGCACTTTTATATGCAGTTTCTTATTTTGTAACACCTAATTGTGTTGGCACATTTTTATACTTTTTTATGTAAATACTTGCTGTGTTTTTTTATCCTGCATTATGATGAGCCAACTGCAATGAAATTTTCATTTTGATCACTGTAAGGTGAGATTGAAATGAATAAATAAACTGAATTGAACTTTGCTCTTTTGAATTGAACTTGCTCTTTGGGTCATTTTTTCAACATAGCCATATTTTGGGGTTTTTTCGACATGCCATTTTTTATTTTTTCGGCCGTTTTTGCAACTTTGTGTGCCTATGGCGTATCTCAGCACGCTATTTTAAAGCTGTTTTAAGTATTTTTTGGACATTTTTCAGCTGTTTTTGGGACTTGTCATTTTTTGACAGTTTTCAGCTGTTTTTGCCATACTACTAGCCTTGCTTTCTGGGTCAATTTTTTTCGACATGCCATTTTTTTATTTTTCGGCCGTTTTTGCAACTTTCTTTTGCCATACTATATGCTGCTATTTTTCGACATGGCTATGACTATGTGTCTCAGCGCGCGATTTAAAGCTGTTTTAAAGTTAGTTTCAGCTGTTTTTGGGACATGTCATTTTTTGACATTTTTGCCATTACTATAGCCTTGCTTTCTGGGTCAATTTTTTCGACATGCCATATTTTTTCATATCATTTTTTTCGACATGCCACATTTAATTTTTTTTATTTAGTTTTTTCGGCCGTTTTTGCAACTTTCTATGCTATGGCGTGTCTCTATGGCGTGTCGCACGCTATTTAAAGCTGTTTTGAACAGTTTTCAGCTGTTTTTTGGGACATGTCATTTTTTGACATTTTTGCCATACTATAGCCTTGCTTTCTGGGTCAATTTTTTCGACATGCCAAATTTTGTTATTTTTCGGCCGTTTTTGCAACTTTCTATGCTATGGCGTGCCTCAGCGCGCGATTTAAAGCTGTTTTAAGGTATTTTCAGCTGTTTTTGGGACATGTCATTTTTTGACATTTTTGCCATACTATAGCCTTGCCTTGTTTTTTTTTCTGGGTCAATTTTTTTCGACATGCCAGTGCCATACTATAGCCTTGCTTTTTGGGTCAATTTTTCAACATGCCATATTTTGGTCTTTTTGGCCCTTTTTGCAACTTTCTGTGCTATGGCGTGTCTCAGCGCGCTATTTAAAGTTGTTTTAAGGTATTTTCAGCGATTTTTGGGACATGTCATTTTTTGACATTTTTGCCATACTATAGCCTTGCTTTCTGGGTCGTTTTTTCGACATGCCATATTTTGTCATTTTTTGGCCGTTTTTGCAACTTTCTATGCTATGGCGTGTCTCAGCGCGCGATTTAAAGCTGTTTTAAGGTATTTTCA
>NW_024630180.1:0-1547 GCF_008729295.1 Plectropomus leopardus
TGTGTGTGTGTGTGTGTGTGTGTGTGTGTGTGTGTGTGTGTGTCTACGTCACAATTTGACCCACCAAATCCCTCAACCGAACACAATGCAATTACTGCTCCGGAAAAGGGGGACACTCTCCGTCTGTCTCTGTCTGCATTTCTCTCTTTCTGTGTCACTAACTTTTGTTTTTCGTGTCCGTCCCTTTTTGACTTTGTCTTTCTTAACTTCATTTCTGTGAAATCAGAGCTGCACGAATGTTACGATAAACTTTTTCACACAAACTTTACCAACAGGACACGACAGCAGAGAGAGTGTGTGTGTGTGTGTGTGTGTGTGTTGAGGTTGCCATGAGAGACCTGAAGGTGAGGGGGAAGGGTATCAGGAATGCCCCTTTTCTGCAGGCATCGACGTCAATGCCCCGTCCACCCAAAACACACACACACACACACACACACACACACACACACACACACAAAGTCACATCAGAGGCCTTTATTCGCCCTTCAGAGAAACCGTGATGTAACTTCCTCTGATGACACAAACCTGCTGACCAACAGCTCCACATAATGCACAGAAAACACCACAACAATTATCTATGGACCAGTTTGTACAACTGGGAGGACTAAATGTATCACTGCAGATACTGGGAACACTCCCTAATGTCAGATGCATAAAATATTATGACCATGTCTGCAGACATTATCAGGCGGGAGCTTTGACTGCTCTGAGACAACAGATCTGCATCCCAAAACAAGACAAAAACTCATCCGACAAAACCTTCATGCACATCGTGTTTCACCTAAAAAACAACCGAAATGTTTTCTAATCTTAACTTTAAAACCAAGTAAATGCCCTTTTAAGGAGCTTTCCAAAAACGTCCTTACTATCTAAAATGTCATCAATTTAAAAGTTCCTAACTGTCCAAAAGGATGTGCATTTCCCAAGATGCCCCAACTTTCCAAATCGCCTTAATTTTCTAAAAAAATGTCCTCAGCCTCCCTCATATGCTAATTTTCTGTCTTCACTTTGAAAAAATGTCCTCTTTTAAAAAAAAGTCTTCACTTTCCAAAACCTCTATTTGCTAAAAATGTCTTCACTTTCCAAAAATGTCCCTTATTCTCTAAAAATGTCCTCATTTTCCCATTAAAAGATACACGTCCCTAGCTTTCCAAAATGTCCTACTTTCAAATAATATCCCCCTCTTTCTTAAAATGTCTTCATTTTCTAAAAATGTTCCTCACTTTCCAAATATGTCCCATCTTTCTAATAAATATCTTCTCTTTCCGAAAATGTCCATTCTCGTTTTATAAACACAGTGATCGTCATGGAAACTGTAACCACAAGATAAAAAAAGGCTGCAGAGTTAAATTCATGTGATTTCGGAGAGCTGAGATCCGGAGTGAAGACTGGTGTCTGGTATTCAGAGATAAGATATCGAACATTAAATGCCTCTCTGAAAACACGAACTTTGACCTCCGGAGTGACTGAGTGATGTTGGCACACACTGAACCCAAAATCCCAGACTCAGATCGTGTCTTCAGACAGTCGTGGAGGACCGCAGAGAC
>NW_024630181.1:0-4079 GCF_008729295.1 Plectropomus leopardus
GTCTTTGTGTCTTTGTGTCTGTGCAGGTCGTACGGCTGCGTGTTTAAAGCTCATTATAAAGAGACGGGGGAGATCGTAGCCATCAAACAGGTTCCTGTGGAGTCTGATCTTCAGGAGATCATCAAGGAAATCTCCATCATGCAGCAGTGTAACAGGTACGCTGATGGTTTGTGTGGACACAAATGTGTTCGTAAGTGTGACAAAGTCATTTAAAGCATCGCTGCTGTGACTCAAATCTTTCCAGTTTACGAGAGTCCTCCCACTTTTCTTTTTAAAGAGGGGGGCTGTGTAAATGTACCTCAAATTTAATATTCACAAATAAGCTAAAAAAGAGCTGCGGATTCTTGATATTTTATGTTAAATTATATTATAAATATGTACACTTTACTATTATCACTCTCAGATGATAGAAGCTGTTGTTCAAGTTGACTTTAAATAAGTGTTTTAAGTCTCAGTGGAAAGAATTTCGACATCGAACAAACAATCTCATATCAAGTTTTTTGGGGGGTTTCCCCATGAGGGAACACTCCTGCAGAGTGCATGACAGTTGTCACCAAAACTTTTAGGGGAAATACTGCATCAGTTTGTTTTTTTTTCTGGTAAATGTACCAAGAAATCACAGTCATTGCTCTGCGCTGTGACAGTGTGATGAAATGAATAAGCGAACAGTGTATCTGTTCCACCAGCCCCCAAATAAACAGTCCGGCTTCAAAACAAGACGTGGCAGCAGATGTTTTAACCATGGTGGGCAGCCACAAATAGATTAATGTCTGAAAAACCCTGAATAGTAACAGATGTAAACATAGTTTCTGATGTTTTTTGTCATTAAATTTCCTTTGTTTAAAGGTATTTTTAACGCCTAATATGAACAAGAGGAATTATTACAGCAAGAACAACCTGTTTCAATGTTTATTTGGGACAGACAGACTTAAAATATTGCTGATCTGTCCTTAAACAGTCGGTGTGTATATTGCACATTTTGTGCTTCAGAGCAGTCTGCAGATGCAAAAAATGCTCTGTTAACAAAAACACACTTTGAATTTTATAAAGCCTAGAACAACACATGTATGACACACACACACGTGTCTGCATCATGCTGAGTTTGTTCTCTTGTGTTTTCAGTCCTCATGTGGTTCGGTACTACGGCAGCTACTTCAAAAACAGTGACCTGTGGATCGTTATGGAATACTGTGGAGCCGGATCGGTTTCTGATATCATCCGAATACGCAACAAGACGGTAATGTGACACTGAAGCGCGTGCGCACGCACGCGCGCGCGCGCACACACACACACACACACACACACACACACACACACACACAGGGAGAATGTGAATAAGTAAGCGTTGTTGTACTGAAGTGTGTAATTACGTGTCTGCATAAAATAGGGAGCCAGGCTGTACACACAAATCATGTAACACACTTAACATGATTTCGAGTACTTTGACATAATTTAACGATACTTTTGTGTGTGTGTGTGTGTGTGTGCGTGTGTAGATAACAGAAGAGGAGATAGCGACCATCCTGCAGTCCACTCTGAAGGGTCTCGAGTATCTTCACTTCATGAGAAAAATCCACAGAGACATTAAAGCAGGAAACATCCTGCTGAACACAGAGGGTCAGGCCAAACTGGCCGACTTTGGAGTTGCTGGACAACTGACGGTGAGTAAATATTACAAATTCAGAAAATAATTTCATGTGGGTTTTGTGGTCGCTCACCTGGTAGAGTTTGTGCCCCATGTAGGCTGAGTCCTCAGCAGCAGCTCGGGTTAAATTCTGACCCTCCAGCCTTTGCTGTGTTGCTTGCTCTCTCTCTCACTCTCTCTTTTCCACCTTTCTTCTCTACCACCTATTACATCTAATAATAGCAAGAAAAATCCCCCAAAAAAGTAAACGTATTACTTAGTCCCTCCAGGATGCTTTGATTACTGTAACCTTACCACAAATGTGACTATTAAAAATAGGTAAAATCTAATTTCCTTGTAGAGCAGCTGACCCCTCGGAGAGACACTCTCACCGTCACAAATCGATTACAGTTCTGTGAGAAACACCGAATGCTCACAATAATAGACTCAGAGTCTGAGACAGCATCACAACTGTTTTTGCAATTTTAATCAGGGAAACTAAATATGATTTTAAATCATTTTCAGTTATACAGCATTTCTAACTGATTTATGCTTCCATTTCTGTGAAAAAACTCAATAACCAGATCATCACGATTAGATTTTTGCTGGATTGACAGATGTATATATGCATAAATGTTAATAGCATTTACTTTCTTTCTCTCTCTGACCTCATCAATCCTTCTGAGAGAAATTCATCTATTTGTGAATATGCTTTGTTGTAATTGGCTGTTTCTTTTGTACATCTCTTGTTTATTTCATCAGCTGGCCTCTTTTTTGCAAAAGTCTCCACATTATTCCTCGATTCAATAAAAAGTACTATGATAATCAGCGAAACAAACCCAAAAAAACATTGCAACTTGCATTGCAATGTTTTAGAAAAGTTGCAGTGAAATCATTTCCAGCCGCAACAATCACAAAAACAGTGCGCAAAATTCTTGAGAGACTGATACTTATAACTGTGTTTTATTAGAAGATTATGGATTATAACTGTGTTTTATTTATTAGACTTCTGTATTTCCTCCATTTACCAGATGCAACTTGCAAAATAAGTAACTGCAACTCAAAAAAATCCTGAATAATAAGATCATTATTGTAAATTAAATTTATAAACTTCTAAACTTACAACTTCTGAGCATCTGATTTAGTACCAGCATATTTTCTAATGACCTTATTTAAAAAAAATGTTGTTTTGTAGGTTTTACTTGAATATTGTGAAAGCTCAGTAACATCAGTCACAGAATCCCAGTTAAACTATAAAGATTTTGTGTCTTGACATTAATCTCTCTGTTTTTTTAGGACACCATGGCGAAGAGAAACACGGTCATCGGCACGCCGTTCTGGATGGCTCCAGAGGTCATACAGGAGATCGGCTACAACTGCGTGGCAGACATCTGGTCTCTGGGGATAACGGCGATAGAGATGGCCGAGGGGAAGCCGCCCTACGCCGACATACATCCCATGAGGGTGAGAGACTCTGCGCAGTGTCTTTGTGTTGTCGACTGTGTTTGTGTGTGTTTAAATGTTTGAGGGTCGACTACGAAGACAGATGGAATCAGTTATAATGAGTGTTTCTCTCTTAGTTCATACTTTCGTCTGTCTGAGTGATGTTTCCTCTTTCCAGGCCATTTTCATGATTCCTACCAACCCTCCACCGACGTTCAGGAACCCAGATCTGTGGTCTCCGGCATTTAGAAACTTTGTCAGCCAGTGTTTGGTGAAAAACCCAGAACAAAGGGCGACTGCCACGCAGTTGTTACAGGTAACTCCATTTACAACTTTACCACTGCACAGGAGCTGTAAATGAAGCATCTGCAAGCCAATATTTAACCCTTTGAAACCGGGGTAAATTGTTTTGATTTCTTTCAAAATAATGGGGAGAAAGGCAATGAGCTATTTAACAAGGAATGGCCCAAAAAATAGCAAAATGTAAGTAATAAATTACAAGAAAATAACCTGAAAATGAGCAGAAAAAAATCTAAGATAATAAGAAAAAGCAATATTTAAAAGATTTATATTTTCTGGACATTTTTCCTAGTTAGACTTTGATAATAATCACCCCCCATTCATTTTCTTGTCAACTTTTTGCAATTTTTTCCCCCATTTGCAGGACATTTCTTGTCAAGTTGCTGGTTGCCTTTTTTCCCATTTTTCTAAAAGAAGTCAAACAAATTTTCTCGGGTTTCAGAGGTCTAGATGCTTGTGAAAGGCATCAATATCAATCCAGATTTTAAAGGGTTAAACTACTAGCTACTTCTAGTACTATAGAAATGTGTTTTTTCTTACTCTTCATCTTCATTTCTCTACTTCAGCATCCGTTCATCAAGTCAGCCAAGCCCAGCTCCATCCTCAGAGCGCTGATCACAGACGCCATGGAGATCAAACTCAAGAGACAAGAGGAGGCAGAACAGAGAGAGCAGGACGCAGAAGATGATGATAATTCGGTAAAAATGGGGGG
>NW_024630182.1:0-9863 GCF_008729295.1 Plectropomus leopardus
AAAATTTAGCATGTCAAAAAAAAAGGCCAACAAGGCAATAGTATAGTTTGTCGAAAAAAGTCAGTTTTTGACCCCTCCTAAAAATTGCTGAAAACAGCATAGAATAGCTTGTAAAATTTGACTTTTGTCCCACTTTGTATGCTATGATGCGTCTCTATAAGTTATTCTACGTTGTTTTGAGCCATTTTCAGGAGCGGTCAAAATTTGACTTTTTTCAACATAGTATGCTATTACCTTTTTGCGCCCTTATTGGCCTTCATTCCCACTTGGTATACTATAACGCATCTCAACAAAGCATTCTAAGTTATTTTCAGCCATTTTTAGGAGGGGTCAAAATTGGACTTTTTTTTAGTATGTCAAAAAAGTCAAATTATGACTGCCACTAAAAACATTTCAAAATGATGTAGAATACGTTGTAGAAGTTCAAACTGTGCGTACATTATTTGATTTTCTCAGAAATGAACAACTGTTTTAGCTGGATTTTACCATTACGCCAACACACGTGGGGGTGGGAGGGCCCTTTCATCGCTGCTTGTAGCTTGTTATGTATTATTGTATGTTTCCTTCATGTACCCTTTTATTCTAAGAATTATATTCAAACAATAAGAGATTCTCCCAAATATCAAGTAACAGAGAAGCTAAATTCCATATTCAGAAACATATTAAATATGCTACAAATTATATTTCCACTTTATTTACATATGTGACATAATTCTGTCTATGCACAAATTATGTTAGTACTCAAATAATCTAAAGCTATTACATCAAGATTGATGAAATCAATCACTATCCTCAGTAACTGAATTAGAGACAGTTAATTAATAGATACATCACCAACTTATAATTTTTGAACTTATTTAAGGGCGCCTGCTGATTCCCCAAATGGTTTGATGTCTATTCTCGTAGCAAAGCACAAATTTACAACTGACTCTGCAGATAAATCATTAGTTCCTGGAAATATTTATTATTATATATCACTAACAACACTTTTATACACTTACACTGGACAAAAACAATTGTGTATAAAACAAAGAGTATGCAATCTCCGTTCAGAGAGTACATTATGGCTCCCTTGATCGTGAAAGTATGGTATGCAGTCCTTATTTTGAGCAGCCTACGCAAAAATAACACAAATATTATTGTAATTAGCGGAAAGAAAAAGATATACTTACAGGGGTTAAATTTGTCCTTGCAACAGTTTTTATCAACATGATAAACTGATCTACTTTTGTCTCCTCTGATATGCCGGTGCATATGTATGTGCACAAACACGCAGAACTTTTTTTTTTTTTTACAGGAAATGCAATACAAAAAATTAATGGAAAAGCTTGCTTAAGATAAGCGTCCCAGCTCTAGCACTGTCCCAACAATTCCACCGTCGTCGTCTTTAAATGTGCGAGAGTTGGTTTGTCTGCATGGACACAGAGAGTAACAGCACCTCAGGCTCCAGCTGAGTCACATGACAAATGGGAAGGTGCTTTAAATTTTAGGCCAGAGAGTAGATGGTGTTTATTGGAGAGTGGAGCTCCAGACTTCCACCAAAGTCCAACTCCCTGACATCTCTCCTGGTTCCTGTGTACTGCCCAATGAATGAGCCATCCTCGTTGAACGGTATCTCGCCTCCTTCTCCATAGTCCACCAGACTGTCGTCACTGTCTGATCGCTTCATCATTGCCTCCATAGATGGCTGGCCTCTTTGAAGCCCTCTTTCCTCCTCTCTGCAAAATAGTGCAAAACATTAAAAATCTGACATGAGGAGACTAGACACTGGAGAACAACCTAATGTATCAATATTTAAAATTTTAAAAGTACATGTACATACCGCCGAGGGTAAGGCAGAGTGGAGACACGAGTAATCCTAAAATAAGAGGAAAGTTTGTACATTAGTATGACAGGACAGATGATATTATCACATTTAATTGATCATCTACTAAAAAAATGCTTAAAACAGTTTCAATATTCTGTTATGAATACACTACTCTGTTATTTACCTACTGTAGAAAAACTTAATATATACCCCCGTGTGCTAGCTTTACAGTTTAAATGTCAATAGTGTCAATGTGTCAATAGTTGATCTTTCCATACCTTTCAAGAGACCTTGAGTAGTTGAATGGAAAACAAACAGGGTTGAGGGAATAAAGGTTTAGGTAGAAAAGGTAGCATAAAAAGAAAAGAAAAACAGAAAATAATGTAAGTATAATCAAAGTTATCATAAATAAGGCCATAAATACTGTAATCAGTTTTGATTTGTACCTGTGCATCATGCTAAAAATTAATTCCAATCTAAAGGCACCTTGTAGAGTTTCTGGCCCCTAGTAGCGCTATGGAGCAATGTTTTTAATGATCGTGTCCCCATTTTGTTTATGCACATACAGCCATGTGATGTGCTGGCCTGCTATTCCACTGATCTGCGAGCTAGCAAACAATGTAAACAATAGGGCTGGGTATCTGTATGTTATACCTTAGACATACTGACCGAAAACATTTGAAATTATAGCTGTACAACATGCCATGACATACTCTATCGGCATCCGTAGCATTTTGATGGTACTGGCATCTTAATTTTTTAAACAATACACAGCTGTAGTAAACAATGCACGATATAAAATGTTTTTAAAAATTGACATAATTATGATAATTGGGCTCAACACGTTTCAAGCCTCAAAAAAAATATGTCATTGTTGTGAGTAACACTGGGTATAAACATATAGTTTGTTTGTTTACAAGATAACTCTACAGGGCAGCTTTGTTCACCAAATTGAAAGCTAATGCACAGCTACAGAGCAAATGGATGTAAATATAAGGCTACTGTTATAGTTTTCAATAATGATAGTGCTTTACAGTGTTATGGGAAACATAATGATCTATTCACTGTTGAGTATTATTATCATGGTATTAAATGAATAATAGTGCATAACAGAACACACCTTATTTTGTCAAACACTTTGATAGATAGTAGACCACTTACAAATAACTAAAATTTTAGTATATTGCTTATTTTCCACCAGCTGTTTGCTGTAATGCTTACCTGTAGTCAAAGGATCCTTCTTGGTCTTTGTCATCCACCGGCTCCAATGAAATGTCTTTCTTTTCCCGTACTGAAATTTAAAACAAGCTACACTGTAATGAGAGATTCATATGATTTTACTGGACATCACAGAAAATGGGGAATCGACACTGTACCTGGGTATTTCCCCCCTCGGCTCCTCTTGATGAAGCACACTATTAGTAGGATGAGCACAATGAGAGCCACAGCACACATAATCCCAATGAACCAGCCCTGAGTGGTGATGTCCACCTGGTCCTGAGCATATGCTGAAACACACATGTAAGTACACACATCTTCAAAGTGAGCATCCACTGAGCACTATTAAGTGTTTCTTTGGTAACCCACCAAATGTTTTGATACATGGACAAAGCAGTAAATTACTTTCAGTGGTGTAGTGGGGTGACTCCTCCGTATGCCATTCTCCTATCCCAATTCGAGTTCGTGCCGCCACTGAGAATCTGTAACGAGTGTAGCGGTCGAATCGCCGGATTGAAAAACTTGTAACATTTGGAGGGAACTCCTCAATTCTGAGCTCTTCTCCCCGGGTGGCATTCACTGTGGAGTGGAAATTTAAGTGCATTAGGAGGACTCTTGATGCAGGTAGAGTGCACATGACAGAGCTATTGAGTAGTATACCTGCTCAGAGAGTGCCAGCACAAGTGCTCATTACCCTCTTGAGAGCACACTTCAGTGTTATTTTGGTCTTTGAATACATATTTAAGTGTGCCATTATGTTCTACTGGGATGTGGTTTAAAGTGTCATGTAGAAATCTTTGTCAGATTTAGTGAAATAAATGCTACCTTTTCTGTTTCTCTAAAGAGGACTGTATAATGTTACATTATGAGGTATTTGAGTCTTTCAGATGTTGGTGCATACCTGTCTGGTACTTGAGGGAATACCCAGTAATGATACCATTTGGTTCTGCTGGCAGGTCCCAGTCGACATAAATACTATCCAGATGTCGCTGTTGGATCCTGAAGGATCGGGGAGCAGATGGTACTACGGACAAAAACACAGCAGGAGACAACACATATAAGGTTAGTAAATTAACACTGATTTGTGATTTATTTGTGCTTGGTAGAGGAAACTGCTGTTCTTTTGTTCCTTGGATGGTGAAGTAATGGCTTTTCTACAGGGTAACCATGGGTTATTAAAGGAAATTAATTAATTAAGTGACACTGAAAGTCCCTAAATAAGCATTACAAAGCCTGGAAAACAGTTTTCCTATGTATTGACTTTGTAGCATTCTTTCAGTTCCGTATTTTTCTAGACAGGTTGAATGTTCAAGTTTGCATGAATTTAATTATTGTGTAAATGTGTGTTGGGGTTTTGTTTATGAAAATCATGACATGATACACTATGACTTCTTAATGACAAACAAGCTTATGACATTTTAAATTTATTTTTAGCTTTAGGGGAGACTTTCATGAAACAATATACTGTATTGTTTTATGTTTTTGAAATGACATACTAAACTGACATTTTCATGCTATTTTAATGGCAAACTACTATAAACTTTGACATATTTTCATAATTAAAACTATTTTTAACTACTATATTTTTCAAGATTTTTACAGGCATACTATACTGTTTTTTTGGTCAATACAGTCCCTTGTATTCACAATATCAGGGTGGGGGTGTTGCGTGCCGCCCAGTTTTGTGTGTAAATAACGCACTGTGTTGTTGCCATTGCAGCGGTTGCTGTCCTCTTCCTCTCCCCGGGCGCTCCCTCCACCCTCCTTCCTGAGCACCTATTGCCAATTCCTTCATTCAGGAGGGCAGGTAAGGGGGTGCGGAGTGGGAGGTAGGAGGCTCTTCCTTGGTTTTTGTTTCTAGCTTCCGCCTTTTTTTTTTTTTTTTTTGTTAATTCGAGAGGGGTTGGACTCTCTTGGACTCTGGGGGCACTGGGCAGGGGTGGCAATACTTATTGAGTTTACCCCAGTGGACAAGAGGGTAGCCTCCCTCCACCTTCGGGTGGGGGGACGGATCCTGACTGTTGTTTGTGCCTATGGTCCAAACAGCAGCACAGAGTATCCACCCTTTTTGGAGTCCTTAGAGGGGGTGCTGGAGAGTGCTCCTTCTGGGTTTTCCCTCGTTCTGCTGGGGGACTTCAACGCTCATGTTGGCAGCAACAGTGAGACCTGGAGGGGTTTGATTGGGAGGAACCCCCCCTCCCCGATCTGAACCTGAGTGGTGTTTTGTTATTTGACTTCTGTGCTCGCCACAGATTGTCCATAACAAACAACATGTTCAAGCATAAGGGTGTCCATATGTGCACTTGGCAGCAGGACACCCTAGGCTGCAGTTTGACGATCGACTTTGTAGTCGTGTCATCGGACTTGCGGCCACATGTTTTGGACACTTAGGTGAAGAGAGGGGCGGAGCTGTCAACCGATCACCACATGGTGGTGAGTTGACTCCGATGGTGGGGGAAGACGCCGGTCAGACCTGGCAGACCCAAGCGCATTGTGAGGGTCTGCTGGGAAAGTCTCGCAGAGTCTCCCATCAGAAGGAGCTTCAACTCCCACCTCCGGGAGACCTTCGACCATGTCCCGGGGGAGGTGGAGACATTGAGTCCAAGTGGGCCATGTTCCGTGCCTCAGTTGTTGAGGCGGACGATTGGTGCTGTTGTCGTAAGGTGGTTGGTGCCTGTCGTGGCAGAAACAGCCCAACCCGTTGGTGGACACCGGTAGTGAGGGATGCCGTCAAGATGAAGACGGAGTCCTACCAGGCCTTCTTGGCCTGTGGGACTCTGGGGGCAGCAGACAGGTACCGACAGGCCAAGCAGAGTGCAGCTACGGCGGTCGCCAAGTCAAAAACCCCGGCATGGGAGGAGTTCAGTGAAGCCATGGAGAACAACTTCCGGATGGTTTCGAAGAGGTTCTGGACCACCATCCGGCGTCTGAGGAGGGGGAAGCAGTGCTCTGTCAACACTGTGTATTGCGGGGACGGGGTGCTGCTGAACTCAACTTGGGACGTTGTGGATTAGTGGAAGGAATACTTTGAAGACCTCCTCAATCCCACTGACACGCCTTCCAGTGAGGAAGCAGGGCCTGGGGACTCGGGGTTGGGCTCTCCCATCTCTGGGGCTGAGGTTGCCAAGCTGGTCAAAAAGCTCCTCGGTGGCAGGGCCCTGGGGGTGGATGAGATCCACCTAGGGTTTGTTAAAGCCTTGGATGTTGTGGGGCTGTCATGGTTAACACATCTCTGCAGCATTGCGTGGACATCAGGGGCAGTGCCTCTGAACTGGCAGACCGAGGTGGTGGTCCCTCTTTTTAAGAAGGGGGACCGGAGGGTGTGTTCCAACTATAGGGGGATCACACTCCTTAGCCTCCCTGGCAAGGTCTATTCAGGGGTACTGGAAAGGATGGTCCGCCGGACAGTCGAAACTCGGATCAAGGAGGAGCAATGCGGTTTTTGTCCCGGTCATGGAACTGTGGACCAGCTCTGGACCCTTGGCAGGATCTTTGAGGGTGCCTAGGAGTTTGCCCAACCAGTCCACATGTGCTTTGTGGACTTGGAGAAGGCATTCCACCGTGTCCCTCGGGGAGTCCTGTGGGGGGGTTCTCCGGGAGTATGGGTTATCGGACCCCCTGATATGGGCCGTCTGTTCCCTGTACGACCCGGGCCGGAGCTTGGTCCGCATTGCCGGCAGTTTCCGGTGAGGGTTGAACTCTGCCAGGGCTGCCCTTTGTCACCGATTCTGTTCATAACTTTTATGGACAGAATTTCTCGGCGCAGCCAGGGCGTTGAGGGGGCCCGGTTTGGTGACCTCAGGACTGAGTTGCTGCTCTTTGCAGATGATGTGGTCCTGTTGGCTTCATCAGGCCGGGACCTTAAGCTCTCACCGGCCGGGATAAGAATCAGCACCTCCAAATCTGAGGCCATGGTTCTCAGCTGGAAAAGGGTGAAGAGCCCTCTCCAGATCGGGGAGGAGATCCTGCCCCAAGTGGAGGAGTTTAAGTAGCTCGGGGTCTTGTTTACGAGTGAGGGATGGATGGAGCAGGTGATCGACAGGCGGATCGGTGCAGCGTCTGCAGTAATGCAGACTCTGCACAAATCTGTCGTGGTGAAGAGGGAGCTGAGCCAAAAGGCAAAGCTCTCGATTTACCGGTCGGTCTTCGTTCCTACCCTCACCTATGGTCACGAGCTTTGGGTAGTGACCGAAAGAACAAGATTGCGGGTACAAGCAGCCGAAATGAGCCACAGGGCCACAAATGAGACAAAGGGGGTTTAAAACGTCTGGCATCCTTCATATGTGCGGTCTTCGTTGAGCCTTTTTGTTAGTTTTGTTATAGGCCGTAACAGTATGGTATCACTTTTTTTTTTATCATATTTTGGACAACATACTACACTATGACCTTTTCATCATATTTTGGACAGCATACTTTACTATGACTTTAGTATCCTAGTTTGGATGACATCTTTTAGTATGACCTTCTTTTTGCAATTTTGGATATATACAATATAACATATTGTATTATGACTTTGAATCAGGTTTTGGACAACATACTGTACTATGACTTTTTATTCTATTTTGGACTACATACTAAAGAAACCATGAAATACTGAACTGCTGAATTTTTATACATTTTTTGGAAAAGACACACTATACTATGACTTTTTCATAATATTTTGGATGACATAATTTAGTATGACCTTTTTTTGCAGTTTTAGACAACATATTATACTATGACTTTTTATCACATTTTGGATGACATGCTCTTGTGTACTACTGATATTACTCTAATAAACATTGCAGGGGCACTGAGTTCATTGTCTTGTCTTTTGTTTTCAACGCATTTACTTGAATTATGTTGCAATGATGCAGTGATACAAGTAGTTACAATCAATGTGTAAGAAATGTAAATAAAAGTGTGTCACTTGTGGAACTTGAGAGAAGTGGTAATGACGTCTTAAAAAGGTATTAAATTTAATGCAAATGTTACTGCATATACCTGTTCTTACCTCCTTCAGGCGTTGAGAAGTGTATGTTATTGCTGGGCGGTCCTTCATATCGATTGTTTGCCACCACTATGTACAGCTTGTAGTTGCTATAGGGGATGAGCCCAGTGACAACTCCAGAGGGCTCTGGATCATTGTCTGGAAAAGATTTGGACTTCATCCCTCTGTTGACTCGATGCCACCTGAGCTGACTGCTGTCCCTCCAGTAGTAGACCTGAGAGACGAAACACACCCAGCATTTTGATTAAGTTCAAGGTATTCATATATGTGATTCATACATATGTGCACTTCTAAAATGTTCTGATTTTTTTCATTTCATTGCATTCAGTTGGCCAAATAACTTTCTGTATGAGAGTACACATGTTATCATGTATTGGGAGGGAAGGTAATGAACAGGATATGTTGTTGTCATTGTGCATTAAGTGTGTTGTGATTATGGTTGTCATTAATAAATAAGGCTTTTATTTTTAAGAGTTTGTTTCCTTGCCAAGTAATTGTGTCAGCACTGAGTTCATTAGTGCAATATTTCCATCATCAGGCATGAAATTGTCATCTTTCTAAAAACACCATAGGCTGTAACAACCAGTCAAAATAGGAGCCAAATCTTGAAAACCTGCACAAAATATCACATCAATTATTGACAAAAACATCTGAGACTTTATGTCAAAACCAGTAGAAACAAATTAACCCAGGATATTAGAGGAATGGTTTTACAAAAATAAGATTGGCTCTATGAAATGAGGGGAGGCGGATTAAATAATAACCATAACAACTGGGAATATCTTCCCAACTATAAAAAGAAATCAATTATATGAAACATTATTTTACCAAAAATAAAACAATTTATGAAACTGATTTATGATTAGTTTGATGACTATATTTTACAACATTCAGGCAAATGCTAATAGGTGACACCTAAAATTGAACGTGGCTGAGGTTGCGTTATTTTTAGGTTTGAGCAACAGCCCCTTAAAATGTGTATGTGCACGTTGTGACAAATAATAGCGTAAATATTTAAGTCAACTGCTAAATAAAAAAAATGTATGAGGCCAATTGCATCTTTCATAGAATTGTGTTTCTATGTCTTTTTCTCTTTCATTTTGGACTGGTTACTGCCTGATCTGCTTTCCCTTTTTGATTTTTTCTTGTAGATAATAATGATATATTATCAATACTTATTTTGTATTTCCCATCTAATCTTTTGAAAGCATTTTTAAATTTCTTTTTGTTTCTATTTCCATTTGCATTCAATGAATTTTAACACGTTTGCCTCATTTTAAGGATCTTTTTTATCAAAATGTGCTGGATGAGTGGATCAGGAGTTTGAGTTTGAGATTTTGCTGTTTTGGTTTATTTAATTATGGTTTTGTATTTTTCACAAACCTTGTATTCTTTCAGTTCACCCATCATGGAGCCGCGTGTCACTGCGTCCCAATGCACCGTCACCTGCGTGCTTTCGATGTCGGACACCCTCAGGTTCAGGGGTGCAGTTAAAGGACCTGAGGGAAAAAAAACAGAGATGACTTCATCTTGGCTCATCAGTGAACACAAAGAGAGATGATGGGATGGATGACGTGATGATGTAAAAAAAAAAATTACTTAAACAGAAAAGGGGTGTTATTAGCCAAGCATAAAAACCTTTGTTAAATTTTAGTTTTAGTTTTTTTTTTAACTTTCCGGCATTTACGATGACGGTTTCTTACATGCAAATTCAAAATGTGCCTAAAAAAATGTGAGCAGAAGCTTACTTGCTGCTGTTTACACTTGCTTAACTGTGATTTAATTTTGATTTATTTAGAACATATAAAAAAAAAAAAATGAAAAAGGGAAATTACACAAAAGCAGACA
>NW_024630183.1:0-8468 GCF_008729295.1 Plectropomus leopardus
GTGTGTGTGTGTGTGTGTGTCTGTGTGTGTGTGTGTGTATTAATCACTCTAAATATATAACTGTGTGGATTTAAAGTGCGTTATGATGATGTTCAGTTCACACTGAAGGTGAAAAATGTTCTCCAGTTTTTTTCCCATCATGCCTCTGTCCTCCTTTGGTATAGAAACCTCAGAAAAATGTGTCCTTTGTGTCTCTGTCTGTCCATCTGTCCGTCTGTCCGTCATCTCATCTCATCTCATCTCTTCTCATCTCACCATTTATGTTCTGGTTTTACATATTTATCGTAATAACAAACATGCCACTTCTCTATGAATTATTAAAAAAATAGCTGCACATCATTTGGTCACTAAGCAACACTAAATGTCCACAACTTGCTTGTTGGACAAGCCAGAGCCGTGCGAAGGCAGAGAAAAGCAACTCCGCTGACGGTCTCTGGTTTTAAAGTTATTATTGTTCTGAACACACACTGCAAAAAATTGGCGTTTTCTAAATCTGTGTGTTCTGAGAAAAAAAGAGGGCAGTGGCTTCTGCTGAAGACAAAACTAACAGGAGACAGTTTCATCGCAGCCAATCAGAGACAAGAAAGTTTGATCTGCTTCACACTGATATGAATGAAGTCCAATTTTATGTTGATTTGTGTGAGAAAATTTGTCTGGGACACTTTTTAAAATCTCTTATAGACTCTTAACCCTTTGAAACCTCAGCATTAGTTTGTATTTTAAAAACTTTAGGAGGAAACAATAAGAAACTTAATAGTACATGGCCGAAAAATTATTAAAGAAAAAAAAGTTACCAGAAAATACCTGAAAATATGAAAAAGCAAGAGTGAAAAACAAAAAGAAATAGGAAATAATAACCTAAAAAAGATAAAACAAAAAAAAAATTTAAATGACTTTTATTAGATTTTTTCTGTAACATAACTGTAAATATAAAATTATTACATTATAAATAGAGTTTTGGGAGGGTAATTTTGTTATTGTTCTCCTTCATTTTTCAAATTCTTTTTAGATAATTTTCTTGTCACTTTTACTAATTTCTAGCAACGTGTGGGACATTTCTTGTAAAGTTGGTCATTGAAAAGTTTGCCTGCGTTATCGAAAGAAATTATCAAATATTTTAAAAACATGGCTAAAAAGGCAATAAGCAACTTGGCAAGATACACCCTGCAAATTGCAAGAAATCAGTAAAAGGTGACATGAAAAATGACCTGAAACAGAAGTAAGGAGCTGTCACAGTAAGTGACAGAAAATAATTAGAAAATTGAAAAAGACAAAAAAATGTACTGGAAATATAAATATGATATTTATAGTTATGATAATGTGTTTAAAATTATTTTAGAGATTTTTAAAAAATCCATTTTAAGTCCTTTAGGGGTCAGTAAGTTCCTTATTTGATTGGGTTTTTTTTTGTTTGTTTGGGTCCCTTTTTTCAAATTTTCAGGTAATTTTGAGGTAATTTATTGCCAACATAATATGCGGTCATTTCTTTTAAAATTATTCATTGCCCTCCTCTTATGAATCAGGTCAGTTTTCTTGAGTTTCAAAGGGTTAATAACCAAAATATTATGGATGTCTAAAAACAAAATGTGGACACCAGGACATCTCACCAGATGCTAAACAATAAACCTGCCAAACATAAACGTCCAGATTTGAATTTCTTGTTGCAACGGGTTGTTAAAATCTTTAAAACTTAGAACTGGGTTTACAATCTGAAAATGAATATTAAATCAAACTTTTTGAGCTTTAACCCTCTAAAAACCTGAGCAAATTTATTGTATTTCTAAAAAAAAAAAAAAAAAAAAAAAGTAAAGAACCTTCACCACTTCTTGCAAAAAAAAAAAAAAGTATAGGAAAAGGTTGTGAGAAAATTACCTTAAAATAAGCACAAAAAAGTAAAAACCCAAACAAAAAAAAAGCTCAGAAAATTACAAATTATAAGTTAAAAACAAATTCTATAACATAATTTTACACATATAATTACTGGACATTTTCCAAAGTCAATTGAATTTTTTTTAAATAATTGTCAACTCTCTTTTTAAAACTAATTTTCATTTAATTTTTCAGGTAATTTTCTTCGTCACCTTTGAAAAAAAAAATTCACGTTTTTTTAAATTCCTTGCCAAGTTGGTCATTACATTTTTCCCAGTGTTTTTGAAGAAATCAAATCAATTTACTCCAGTTTCAAAGGGTTAAATGGCTTTTGAAAGACATCTAAAGGCACAACAAGAAAACCGATGTCCAACCAGGTTTTCAAAGATTTGATGTCTGAATTAAACTCATGTTTAACTGTCACACATCAGCCAAGTCACTGGAGGGAAATGTTGGTATTGTTTATTTCTGCAAACTGCAGATGCGTTAGATTATATGTGACAGCACGACGAGACGACTGATCCAGACCAGTTTTTACCAGCACATCACTGTTTCCTGCCACCTCACAGGTTGTTTTTGCTGTGACATCTTCCAGATTTTTAGAGATTTTTTTTCCAAATCAACTCTGAATTAAAGCAGAAGAAAAATTAAACAACTTTCCATCACAGGTCTGGACTCTGATGAGGAAAGTAATTCATAATAAGACAAATATTTTTAGGATAAATCCAAGGCCCAGCAGCTGTTTGATTGTTTTACACATTTTTAAAAAAATGTTGATCTTGAACATCGGACTGTGATCAAACTGTCTCAGAGTTTTTTCTTTTTTACGTGCTGCGAGAGAAACCCTGTCGTCGTGACATCATAGCTGGCTGAGCCAATAGGAACGATCCTTTCTAAAGATGGCCGACAGCTCGGTTCCTACAGTCAGATCTGCATCGAATTCGGACTCCAAGTCAGCAGGAATGTTTGTCTTTTAGAGCTCCGCAATTTCATATTTACTGCAGTCTGATGGAAATTAGGGATGATGACAATTAATCGATGGTTGATTAATCGGTCCTTAAGAATTTACTCGAATATGTGAAATTTAATCGATGAATCGACAGGCTACAGACTCCTGTCAAAACATATGCAATATGTTTCTGTGAGCTTTGACTGAGGACAAAACAAATTTGGTTTTGTTTGAAATAAGCAAAGTTTTTGTGTTTTTTTTTTCAAATGACGATTGATCGATTGTTACCTTTATCGATTTATCAGTTGAGAAAAGTCCTTAAAATTCGCAACCCTAAAGGAATACATCTCTCAAGAGGCATACTGCAGCTTCAGATACAAACTAAAGCTTCAGCATGCAGCTTTGGTTTGTAGCTTAAGACTGCAGCTTCAGATACAAACTGAAGCTTCGGGCTGCAGCTTCTGATAAAAAATTAAGTGTCAGACCGCAGCTTTCAGTACAAACTAAAGCTTAGGACTGTAGCTTCAGATACAAACTGAAGCTTCATTTTGTAGCTTCAGATACAAACTGAAGCTTCAGTTTGTAGCTTCAGACTGCAGCTTCAGTATGCAGCTCCAGACTGCAGCTTCACATTGTGGGCTGACTCTTTGTGCTTGCACTGCGGTTTGGTTTTAATACAGACGCTGAAACTGAAGCTCTGCAGCAGGAAACTCACTCAAAGTTCACCGGGGATTAAACCTGGGGGCTCGCTGTCGCTGTGATGGCGGTGGCGGTGGCGGTGGCGGTGGCGGTGGCGGTGGCGGTGGCGATAATAATGAGTCCGTGTGGTTTCAGGGTCCTGCGATGATCTGGGAAGAGCAGGAGGTTGTGGGAGATGCTGTCCCGGTGGCATCAGAAGAGACAGACTTTTTTCTTCAGGTCGTTCCTCTTCCAAAGAGAGAGGCTGTCGAACTCCTCGATGGACATCCCGAAAACACTGAAGAACTCCTCCTGAGAGAGGTGTCTCTGCAGGACGAAGGACAGACAGTGAGAGAGACAGACACAGAGACAGAGACACATAGAGTACCACATACCATCCAGTTAGCATCAACATTTCTAAGATTGAGGATGTTTCTATGATTGTGGGACAGTTCTAGGATTTTAGGACTTTATTACAATTTTTGGACATTTCCAGAATTTTAGGACATTTCCAGGATTTAAGAATGTTTCTAGAATTTTGGGAAAATGTTAAGATTTTAATACATTTATAGGATTTTAGGACATTTCTCAGATTTTAGGACATTTTTAAGATTTTAAGAAATTTCCAGGATATAAATCATATCAGATTATAGAGTTTCTAGAATTTTGGGACATTTTCCCAGATTTTAGGACATTTCTAGGATTAAAGAACATTTCCAGAATAATTTCAGGACATTTCTGCAATTGTAGAACATTTCCAGGATTTTGGGACATTTGGTTGGGGGGGCACCCAGTATGCTGTCAGGGGCCAGATTTGGCCTGCAGGCCATACATTGAGTATCACTGGATTTAGGTTTTACCTCCAGCCTGGTTCGGTCTACGCCGGGGGGCAGTTTGCTCCGTCCTCTGTGAGTCACCACCAACACATCATAGGGACAGATCTACAGAGATCAACCAATCAATCAAACAATGAATCAATAGATTATCATTACAAAAATAATCTGAAAAAAAAATAATAATTGAGAACTGAAGCTGCAGTGTGTAGGGTTTAGGGGGTTAATATAATCATCATTGAGAATTATGAGACATAATGTTCAATATCGTGCACATCTTTACAAACATTTCAAACGAACCACTGATCCGTTCTTCAGGTTTGCTCATCCATGTCTAATCCTTAAAGTCATATTTTATATTCATAATGTAATATTTCCAACTGTACTGCATCTGCAGCTCAACAGTCTCATGTTAAACCAAAAATAAATACATAAATAAATGAATTGAATATTTTAAAAAATACTAAAAGAATGTATTTTATTTTTATTTCTATTTTCATTATTTCCAACTGTGTATTGTGTCTGCAGCTCAACAGTCTCATGTAACATCAAATAAATAAATAAATAAAATTATTAAAAGATTAAAAAATAACAAGATTATGTATATTTTATTTCTATTCATAATTTCATTATTTCCAACTTTGTATTGTCTTTAGCTCAACAGTTCATCCATCTATCCATCAATCCATCCGTTTTCATCCGTTTATCCGAGGCCGGATCTCGTGGGCAACAAGCTAAGCTAAGCTAGGCGTCCCTCTCCCCACCAACGCTCTCTGGTTCCTTCTGAGGGATTACAGGCCAGATCTGTAATCCCTCCAGGGTGTTCTGGGTCTGCTCCAGGGCCTCCTACCAGTAGGATGTGCCCAGACGCCTCCAGCAGGAGGAGCCCAGGAGGCTTCCTGATCAGATGCCCGAACCACCTCGACTGGCCCCTTTCGATGCGAAGGAGCAGCGGCTCTACTCCGAGCTCCTCCCCCCATCTCTGAGGCTGAGCCCAGCCGCCCTGCGGAGGAAACTCATCTCGGACGCTTGTATCCACGATCTCATTCTTTCGGTCACTACCCGGAGCTCGTGACCGTAGGTGAGGGTCGGAACATAGATGGACTCATAAATCGAAGAGCTTCGCCCTCCAGCTCAGCTCCTTCTTCACCCTGACAGTCTGATGCAACTCCTGCATCACTGCAGACGCCGCACCAAACCGTCTCACACTCCGTTCTACCCTCACTCCTGAACAAGATCCCGAGATACCTGAACTCCTTCGCTTAGGGCAGCGACTCCCTCCAGAGGGGACAGTCCACCACTTTCCGGCAGAGAACCGCAGCCTCAGATTTGGAGGTGCTGACTCTCATCCTGACCGCTTCACACTCAGCTACAAACCGCCCCAGTGCATGCTGGGAGGTCACAGTGTGATGGAGCCAACAGATCCATGTCATCCACAAAAAGCAGAGACGCAATTCTGATGTCCATAAACCAGACCCCTTCCTCCTCCTGGCTGCACCTTGAGATCCTTGTCCATGAAAATCACGAGCAGGATCAGAGACAAGGGACAACCCTGGCAGAGACGAACACCACCTGGGAACGTGTGTGACTTTACGCCGAGTGTGCGGACACAGCTCTCTCTTTGGTTATACAGGGACCAGATGGCTCATTGCAGCGACCCCGGCAACCCGTACTTCCACAGGACTCCCCGAGGGACTCCAAGTCCACAAAGCACATGTAGACCAGGTGAGCAAACTCCCACAACAAATCCAGCAGCCTCGCTAAGGTAAAGAGCTGATCCACTGTTACACAGCCTAACCCCAAACCCCTAACCGTAACCCCTAAACCTTAACCCTAACCCTAACCCTAACCCAGCCCACATGGAACTGGAGTAGACTTTGTCTGAGAGGCTGAGTCTTGCGATACCCCGATAATTGGAGCATAGACTCCAGTCCCTTTTTTGAAAATGGGAACCACCACCCTGGTCTGCCACTCCACAGGCACCGTACTTGACCTCCACGCGACACTGAACAGGCGTGCCAGTTATGTTAGCCTGCCACCGAGCAGCTCTTTGACTACCTCAGCGACCTCTGCCAGGGATCTGGATGAAGGTTCCTCCGAGTCTTCAGACTCTGCCTCCTCCACGGAGAACATGAAGGAAGGGTTCAGGAGTTCCTCAAAGTGCTCCTTCCACCATTCGACAATAAACCCAGTCGTGGTCAGTAGTCTTGTGTTAAATCATTTTTCAAAATTAATAAATGATAGATAAAAAAATAAAAAAATATGTATTTTATTTTATTTATATTGTCATTATTTCACACTTTGCATTGTGTCTACAGCTCAGCGGCGTCATGTTAAACCAAACAGAGTTTTGTCACCTTATGTTCCAACATGCTGGGAAGAGAGTTTCCTCTGTCCATCCTCGAGTCTCCGTTCTGACACAGAGATCATCATAAACACTATCAGCATCACCAACACTTATTAATGACTGAAAAAAGACCAAAGACAATCAGACCGTACCTGAAGATCTGCAGAGAGAAGAAGAAGAGAATATTACTTACATCCTCACAGCAGACGAGCACCAGATAATAATAAATTATAATAATATTGTGAGCTGACATGTCAACAAAAGAGGCTACAATAAGTGTATAAATATTACAGATGTGATGAATATTGATCATGTGACTCGACCTGCAGGAGTTTTCTCTGAGGAGCTGAACTCTGCCGACTGCAGCTGAAATAAACAAACACAAACACGTTCACCAGCATCCTCAGTAAACTCGGCTCTGATTGGACGATTCTGTGGAGCTGGACTCACCCTGGACAGGCCGCTCCGAGAGGACGCTGGGAAATAGACCAACTTGGAGGCGTTGGACCCTGAAGGAGAAAATACATCAGTTAAATAACGAAAAATTAATTTCAGTTCTATAAAAAAATGTTGACGTTTCACTGTTGAAGCTAATTAATAAACTATAAGTCCTACAGATCCACTATGAAGCTTTTATTTTTCTTAATGAAGAAACTGTTAAGTGAATCATACAAAACTTTAACCTGAAAAGAATAATAATTTTGTTCAGACACATTAAACAAAGTAAAAATGTCAATTTCAGTCACTTTGTGTAACCTGTTTTCTTACTGACCACCAGATGGCACTAAAGTGCCTTCAGTTCAAGTATCTGTGTCGAAATTAAATTAAAGTAAATTAAATTAAATGTAACTTAACAAAAATTATATTGCATTATATTGCATTGCATTTTATTATATTATATTTTGAATATTATATTTCAAAATTATTCAGAGTTATTAGTGTATTCATTATTATTATTTATTTTCAATATTTCTTTAATTTATTTGATAATATTTTATTTGCCATGAATAAAATAATCTGTTGTTGATGAAAGTTGCATATTGAGTATTGAATATTGAGTATTGAATATTGAGAATTGAATATTGAGTATTGAATATTGACTGTGTACCGGTGTGTTGGCTGCGGTCGGGCAGTGATCGAGTTTTCCTCCTCAGAGGAGCAGCAGATTTCTCCAGCTCCTCCTTCAGGATGATTTTTCCCAAATTAGATTGAATCTGCAGAGAGATGTTATAAATATGTCATAAATAAATGTGTATAAACGCTGTAATAATGTGCAGAGATGTTACAAATATATCATAAATAAACGTGTATAAATGCTGTAATAATGTGCAGAGAGATGTTATAAATATATCATAAATAAACGCTGTAATGATGTGCAGAGAGACAGGCAGACAGATGGTGGGACATGTTCTAATAATCAAACTGTGTGACCTTGTTGAGCTCTTGTCTCTGCAGCGCTCGGAGGCCCCACAGCTCGTCATCTAGCTCGCCGTCCTCCTCATCATCTTCATCCCTCTGATCCTTCCTCTTCCACTCCTTCTCTACAGGGACCAGAGGACGAGGAGACAAATACAGTGGGGACGAGGAGAGAGGAGACAAGGAGAAGAGGCAGGGAGAGGAGACAAGGACACATGAGACAAGGAGAAAGGGGAGAGGGGACAAGAGAGAGAGGGTACATGGAGAGGAGGCAAGGAGAGATGACACAAGGAGAGGGGGCAGACAAGGAGACAGGAGACAGGAAACAAGGAGAGAGTACATGTACATAAATATTTATATATATATACTTCATTTT
>NW_024630184.1:2500-5210 GCF_008729295.1 Plectropomus leopardus
GCCGAGGGAGGGAGAAAGGGAGGAGGGGGTGAAAAACCGGTTTCCAATAGTGACGGATGATTTGTAGGTAACAGTTGTTTGCCTTGCAGCCGGAGGCCTCAAACACAGGGAGCGTTCACCGCGTGCAGCGCGCAAAACTCGAACCGAAGCTGCTTTAAATACACTTGTCAGCACCTTTAAGGCTGCAAAAGTGAAATGCATTCACGCTGAAAATGTGTTTTTGTCGATGTGTAGTGGAGACGAAAGTTGCTCGGTAACTGACAGTCAGAGAGGGAGCAGGAAGTGATGACTTCTCTGCCATTTTTGTAGTTTTAAAGCCGTTTTTACACACGTTTTTACATACCGGCACCATGGAAGCAAAAGAGAGAACGCAGCACAAGAAAACTGATGATGGTTCGTGCGTTAAAGGGTTTACACACCTGAGCAACCTGTTCGTGTTGTTGTTGTTGTTGTTGTTGTTGTTGTAAAACGCTGGGAAAAGGCAATGAGCAACTTGACAATTAATTACTCAAAATTAGCACAAAATTTGTAACAAAAATAAATAAAAAAAACCCTGAAAATTAGCACAAAAAAGACAATAAAAATTTTAAAAAATTACGTAAAAAGTGCTAATATACAAACATATCTCATGATGATTAAACATGTAAATATTATTACTATTATTATTATTATTATTATTATTATATTTTCTGAAAATGTCCCATTTTTTTAATACACTTCTAAAAATATAATCTCTCCATTAAAAAGAACCAACAAACAGCAGATTTTTAGATGATTTTCTTTTACATCTTTTCTTAATTTCTTGTAGTTTGCCCAGCATGTTATGCCAAGTTGCACATTGTTTTTTTTTCAAGTTTTTCCAATATTTTCTTTTCAAGTTTTAATGCTTGTAAAAGGTGCACAAAAAAACTGATGACGGTCTAGGTGTTAAAGGGTTAACCCTTTAAAACCTAACCATATTGGGGATTTTTTAAAAAATATTGAGAACTACCTTCAGTATCAGAAACCATCGTTGGGAAAAACGTATTTGTTGTGTACTTTGAGTTTTAGTTTGGTCCATTTACTAACATGGAGGGGCGGGCTTTATGACCTTTACTGCAGACAGACACCAGGGGGCGACACACACTGAAAATTTACACTTTGGGGAGCTGTAATGTTGTTAATAATATTAATAATAATTACAATACATTGGATTTATATAGCTGATATAGTGGAGACGTATTGAGGTGAAAGACAAGAAAAGTCTCATTCCATGAATTTAACACGTCTGCCGTCTAAAGTTCAGTGTTTTGAGATGTTTGCCCTGAGATGTCTCTCTCTCTGGTTTTGGCTCACTTCCAACCACTGACAGTTTTTTTAGCGCTGAACGCTGAATGTTGAACGCTGAGCTCTGAGCTCTGAGCTCTGAGCGCTGTAGCACCACCAGTTTCAGCGCTCACGCTGACATCAACACTGTTTCTGTGTTACTACCACAGTTTGTTTGTGAGACAGTTGAGGATTTATGAGGACAGTGATGTGAAACGAGCAACGTTTCAAAATAAATGTTTCTGTAAACCACGAACACGACATTTTTATGTTATATGCAGCAGGTATATTGACACTGAGCGTGTGGTTCAGTCAGTTTCAGCACAAAAGCTGCTTGGTTGTGGTCAGGAAAAGACCATGTTTTGGCTTAAAATACCCACTTTTGGGGGCATTATCCCGGCAGAAAACGCAGAGACATCTTTATGAAAAACTGCAGTTTTTTTGGCACTATTCTGGTGGCAAACGCAGCAATGTCTGTGTGAAAAATAATCGATTTTTGTGCTGATATCGCTGCAGAAAGTGCACAAAAAAAACAGTTTTCAGAGTAACTCGCTCCTCAGACAAATGAAGATGTTTTGATTAATTTAAAAATGAACTTCAACATTTAAACAGCTGAACAACAAAAATACATCTGAACTCTGCAGCCGGCATCGTTTTCTATCTTTGTGAGGACCTGCGAGTATGTGGGTATGTGTGTGTGTGTGTGTGTATGTGTGTGTGTGTGTGTGTGTGTGTGTGATGTGGTATCTGGACGGACCAGTTTTCTGATGCTGATACATTAGATACAGTTTCCACGGTGACGGCTCACCTGGTGCTGTCAGGAGTGGGGGATGGGAGCACTGACACCGACGCCAACCTCTGACCTCTGACCTTTGACTGTTGACTTCCTGTCATTTGTTTTAATGCTGTAAAATAATGAAATAAAGAAAAAATAATTCAGATAAATTAATGGAATTAAAGGGAATAAACTATTATTTGTTTTAAAGCTCTTTCTGAAATATAAATAATGAAAAAAATAATTTCATTAAAATAGAATTAAAATTGAATAATCAACTTTTTTGTGAGAAAAAATAATGAAACAAAAAATAATGGAATAATCCCGTTACTTTTAATGCTCTATTTATATTAAGAGATTACGAAATAAAAATGTATTGATACGCTGAAAAAGAAAAACTCATTTACATAAAACAATAGAAATAACCCTCTGCAGTTTGTTTTAAACCTCTTTTCAAAAAATAAAAAAATAACGAATAAAAATTCTCTAAATAATATATAATGAAAATGGAAAAATACTACATTGTTACATGTTTCCCTTGTTTTAAAGTTATATTTACAACAGAATACATTTTTTTTATTGTTATTGTAATAAAATAATGAATTAAAAAAATTATAAATCTGGATAAAA
>NW_024630185.1:0-4995 GCF_008729295.1 Plectropomus leopardus
TATTAGGGCTCGAGCACGAACTGTGCGAGGACTTATTATTTTTCTGCCTAATAAATCAAATTTTTTGAGGTCTAAACATGCACAAAGACTCATGAAACTTAGTACGCACATGTGGGCTGACACATAAACTTACATAAACTGTTCAGAGAAGGCCCCCCCACCCAAAATCTGAACTTGCCCCACCCACAATCTGAACCTGGCACCTGCTTGCCGAGAGATGACAGTGCTGACCTCTACACCACAAGACCTGCCTAAGAGCTTTGTGTGTTGATTATATCATACATATAAAGCCAAGCTGACCTGAAATATGAACCTTATGTTTATTTGATTAATACATTTTTACTTAACTTGATCTTGCACATAAACCTTATGTATTAATTCAAGTCAAACAAAAAAACAATCTGTTCACACATATTTTACTCAGATTGTTTTACTTGAGTTTATATTAAGCATATTTCTGTTGTCCTCAGGTGTTGTGTTTGGGGGTTTGGCTCAGTGGGTAAATCTGGTGGTGATTGTGTCTGAGGTTACTGGTTCAAGTCTTATCTGCGACAGGAGACTTTTGAATTTTGTCCAAAGCACAGAACTAAAGGGAACGTCAAAAGCATACAAAGCGTCAGGAGGTTTGGCTCAGTGGGTAAATCAGGCGCTTAGTGTGACTGAGGTTGGCGGTTTAAGTCTTATCTGGGACAGGTGACCTTTGAAGACTACTGTCCAGAGCACAGAGGTAAATCAAACGCCGAACAGACACTGAGCATCTGGAGGTTTAGCTCAGTGGGTAAATCAGGTGGTTAGTGTGCCCGGGGTTGGTGGTTCAAGTCTTGTCTAGGACAGGTGAATTTTGTCTAAAGCACAGAACTAAAGGGCACGTTGAATACATGAAGATGGGTTGAGAGACAGGAGGGACAGTCAAGAGACAGGAAGTTAGGGAAAAGACAAGAAGTTAGGTTAAGAAACAGGAAAGTCAGTCAAGTTACAGGCAGTTGGGCTGTGAGACAGGAAGGACAGTCAAGAGACAGGAAGTTGAGGTAAGAAACAGGAAGTTGGGTTAAGAGACATGAAGGTTAGTCAAGTTACAACAAGTTAAGTTGAGAGACAGGAAGTTGAGTTGAGACAGGAAGATGAGTGAAGGTAGAAGATGGAGGTAGAGGACAAGAGTATAAGAGGTAAAAATAGAAATAATAAATATATTGGTCAGAAAGCAGAAAGTAAGGGACTGGAATAGGAAAGTGTCAGAGTAGTGAGGTAGTAAAAATCAGGAACATAGCACGACGCAGCCTAGTGAGAGTCTGGAAAGATGAAAGAAGACGATGATACATACAGGGAGCAGTCAAAAAGCAAAGGAAGTCCGATACGTCATTGATGATGTATTTGCAACAAACAAAAAGTAAAAAAAAAACAAAAAACAACACACAATTGTCTCCTTGTCTCCTGAATTTTCATATACTAAATACTGAGTTTTCACTGCCAAGAACTTAGTTGATTATCGGCCTGACTCATATATCAGTCGAGTTTTCGACAGAAGTCACTGCCAGTAACAGTATTGTTACAATAAAGTTAATAAAGTTTGTTATAATAGCACTTATTTGATTTTATTAGATCAATATTTCATTTAGCTTTGTCATGACAGTAGTTAATTGTAATCACAACAGTACTTTATTTGGCTTTGTCATGAGAGTACTTTAACTTAATTGTAACATTATTTTATTCAGCTTTATTAAAACTATACTTTATATAACTTTTTCCATTATTTTATTTAGCTTCTAATTAACTTAATCATAATGGTAGTTTAACCTAATTATAACAGTACTATATTTAACTTTGTTATACCATTACTTTATAACAGTACTTTATTTAACATTTAACATCAGTAGTTTATTCAACTTTAATGTAACAGTAGTTTAATTATACAGGTACTATATTGACATTATTATTAATAATGTAACTATTTGATTTTGTAATAGCAGTATTTTATTTAACTTTATTATAAAGCATTCACTACTTTATTTTATTTAGTTTAGAGAAGATTTTCATATATTGAGATTTAAATTGTGCATTGCAATTTAGCCTAGAAATCTCAAAATATTATTTTTAGGCAGTACCTCCCAGCCCAACAGCACCGTGCCGTGACTTTCTGTGGTCGTGACATCATTAGGCGGTTTCCAGGCAACCAGCAGAAACTCCAGCTCCGTTTCCCCGTCCGGCAGAGCTAAGCTAACTGTCTGCCGGACATAGCTTCATATTTATCGTACATGTGTGAGACAAAGTCTAACTTTCAGCAAGAAAGTGAATAATCGCACTTCCAAAACACTCAGACTTTTCTGTCTTGAAACTAGATTTTGAAGGAGGGAGGTTCTGTGTCCCCTGAAGGAATATCACAGCGGGCCCTCCTTGTATTTCCTGTTTTATGAACCATTTTATGGGTCTTCCTCCAGCTGCCAAAAATCAACATCTCTCACCAACCAGCAGTGACACTGAGTGAAGGAGGAGGATGATAAGAACCATGAGAGAAAAAGGAGAAGTTATAGTAGAAAAAATAAAACTGAAAAAGACAAAGAAGAATGCGGATGCAGGGGGGGTAAAATTAGCAGAAAAAGTTAAAATTGTGTGTGTGAGTGTGTGAGGTAAACGCAGGGAGAGGAAGATGGGGGAAGGAGAGACGGAGAAGATTCAATTATATCTGCTAGACTGGTTCAGTTTGTGACACCAGCTGTTGTGTTCAACCAGCCACCTCGGGCAGCATGCACCGCTAATAGCCTGATCATCGCGCTCTTCCTCTCTCTCTGTCCTTGTGGCCAGCTGCAGCAGATGGGTGCACTGAGCCGTGACCCTCAGCCACCCCCAGACTCACCAACCTGGGGACCTCGCTCACTGCGCACACGCTCACAGACGCACATGCATGAGCATGCACGAACTGTATACATGATGTATACGTCTCTGCATATTACCTTTCTCATAGAGGAGTTAGTCCTGTGTGTTTCATCCTCTTTAAAATAGATATATTTAAGGTCCACGAGTTCTTTTTTGTTTGGCAAACATGCATCTCCTTAAGTTAAGAGAGAGGGCGGGATCAGCCTGTGCTTCAGGAAAAATGTTTATATCCTTTTAAATATATCTTAAAGGAGGCCTTATTTTCCTCCTATTCCTTCACCTGGTGTCGCTGCTGCAGGAACACACTGAAAGTGTGTGAGTGTTGTTGTTGTTGTGCTTGCAACTAAGTGCAAGTAACCAATTCTGCCTAAATTTGTACATTAAAGGAATACTTAAGCAACAAAACGAACATTTGTATATCAGTTACTTCGTTTTCTTGCATGCCTCCATGGCAAACTAAGAATCCAAAAACAGAAATTTCTTAACGACTTGAAGTCAGTGGGGTCCATGTTTAACAAAAAAACTCCAAAAAACCACAGTGTATCACAGCATCTGTTTATAAGGCCGATCACACAGAGACACATCACTATAGAAGCGACAAAAAACATTGTTTCTCTACGATACAGCACGCCGGGCAGACGCCCCTCCTCTGCTCTGCTCTATACAGGGTTCCCACGGTCATGGAAAACCTGGAAAAGTCATGGAATTTTGTTGTGTGTAAAAAGTGTAAAAACACTGGCACAGTAACTTTCCATGGAAAACCTTTCACATTATGTAACATAACAGCAAATTAATTTTAGGAGCTAACAGTGTTACGTGTGTCGTGTTTTGTTCATCGCAAACTTTTCTCCATTTTCTCCCGCCGCTCTGTCTCCTTCTGCCTGCCTGCTATTTGAAATTATGTTTGAATAGAGCTGAAAATTGATATGTTTGAAAAACACTAAGCAAGTGGGGCAACAAAAAAAACATTATGGGTCCCTGGCTCATGAAAAAGTTTTGAAAATTTGAGCATGTGTGACTCTTTGTGACACTGCACATCAAAAGTTCAGTTTCATGGTACGATGTGCTTAAGCAGGAAGACTGAGAGTCTAAACATATTTTATTCTTATATAAATCCTCATAGAAATACAATATAAAATATATAATATAAAATGCACAATGTCACACTGGAGCAAGAAAAATCAATGAATTATCATTTTTCTTTTTAAATCTTTATTATAAGAGTCTGGACAATGCGTTTATAAAAATAAATAAATAAATAAATAAAATTAAGATCTGATGCTCCTAACCTGAACCCTTTGTGACTAACAAAAAAAAAAATTATGTTGCGAAAACGTGCGCCGTAGCTTCATACTTTGACCGATCTGACAAATTCCAACTAATATGTTCTCAGATCAGTTTTTACTTTAGATGCTGTGAAGGAAATTTTACAGTTCCACTATGGACATTAATGGGTTAATACTTCAGATCATTTCTCGAGAAATGAATCAAAAATCACAGACATTAAAATAGTTGCAGTGCATCATGTGATCAGAGCTCTGAGAAAACGAAACGTGAAGTGTTGATCCTGACGGAGGGGCGGCTGAGTGTGAACACGGCAGCGCTCCAGCTTCGCTCTCTGCAGTGGAGAATTTTGGCTCTGAACTTCTTTTTTTTGTCTTTGTTTTATGGTTTTTATGAGCTTTTTAAAACTGTTGTATTTCACATATTCATAAAGCAGTAAATATGTCACTGTTTTGACTTTTTCTGTCACTTAAACTTTTGTGTCGTCTTTCTCCGCAGCGCCTCCCTCACCTGGCTCTTGTTGGCGGCCACTTTAGCGAACAGAGCCTGGGACACCTTCGCTCTCTTCATCTCCTGCTGGATTTCGTCGTAGATGCCTGACGTGATGTTGACCAGCGACTCCAGCTTCAGCGGCAGGTCGGGGGTCGGACCGGACGGCTTCGGCTGGGAGAGAGGATCAACGCGATGATGTCATACACAGTAAATACAAATTAAAGTTTCTCTGAATGGTTTATGTTTAACAAGGAGACACTGTGAGATAACTCTGGATGACAGGAAATATCTTAAATTTAGGATTTTCCTGCACTTCTTAACCCTTATGTTGTCTTAACCTTCTTTATA
>NW_024630186.1:0-2657 GCF_008729295.1 Plectropomus leopardus
AGAGGACACGCTGGACGCGGTTAGAGTTCAGGTGTAGTGAGTTTCCAGCTCGGTTATGCTGAAAGAATAAACTGATATCTAACATTTTTAACGTTTTTTTTTTTAACGGCTGGACTGGTTGCTGAAGTGTTTGTGTTATTTGTGTCCAAAATAATTCATAAAAAACAACAACAGATTCAACAACGAACTTTTGTGTCCTCCATCATCATAAAAATTGAAAATGTGTGAATTCATGTCTGAACATAGAAATCTGCCTCCTGATGGAGGAAGACAGTTTGTTTTTCTTTTTTTTCTCCACCTGCTGCCTTAAAGTGTGTCACTCCCTCCGGCGTTCGTTAACGTACAGCCGTCATCGTGCCCTCAATATGTCAACTGACTGACGGCGTTGGGAGGCTGGGATCCGCCGCCGACGCTAAACGGACGGACCAGGAAACGTTGAGCGTGGAGGTAATTCCCAGCTGGCTGGTGGGAGGAGATCTGAGTGAGCGGCAGACTGTCAGCTTTGATGTCGCTACGACGGAGAGGAAGGAGACGAATCCCCGAAAGACGGGCAACATCCACCGCGGTCGGACAACAACGCCAACACATCCTGTCACCCAGCATGCATCACGGCACAGAGGAGGGGAGGCCCAGAGAGGCACTGAGTTTACCTCCTCTGTTAAATGATGTACGTTTTAATGACTTCGGTATTATTAATGTATGAGTGTGATGATAAATCTGCAGCATGAATGTGCCTCAGCGACACAGAGCAGAGATGCTCCAGGGGCCGGTCACAGGAGCCCCAGACATGGGCCCAGGATTTTAGGGCATTATAGAAATGTCCTAAAATCCTGGGCCCAATCCTGGGCCCAAACCTTTAGGTTTGAAGGGAAATTTCTGGGATTTTAGAAAGTTTCTAGGATTTCTGAACATTTCTGTGTTTATGGGGACATTTCAAAGATTTTAGGACATTTTTTTGGATTTCAAGACATTTCTAGGATTTTAGGACGTTTTTAGGTTTTCAAAACATTTCTCAGATTTTATGACATTTATGGGATTTTGGACATTTCTATAATGTCCTAAAATCCTAGAAAACCTATAGGTTTGAAGGGAAATTTCTAAGATTTTAGGACGTTTCAGGGATTTTAGGATGTTTCTATGATTTCAGGACATTTCTAGGTTTTAGAAACTTTTCTAGGATTTCTGAACATTTCTAGGATTTTAAGACCTTTTTTTAGTTTCTGGGTAGGACAAATCATGGATTTAGGACATTTTTCCAATTTTAGGACATTTCTGAGATTTTAGGACATTTCTATGATTTTAGGACATCAGTGTCTCAGCTGTGTCCTCTGTCGGGGGTGTGGGGGATCCTCCTCTGGCTCTTTTTTTGATCAACAAGCTCTATTTTGATGCTGTTTTATGCACTCTGTCTCCTTATTGAGACTAAAAGGACAAAAACTATTCCCAGTGTCCATCACTTCATTTTAACTGAGAATTAGAAAATGGGTGGGGGGCCACCAGGGGCCCTATCAGGGGCCAGATTTGGCCCACGGGCTGTAAGTTGAGTGTCACTGTTATGGATACTCTCCTTTAGCGCCACCATGAGGTTTGAGCTTTGATGAAAACATCTCTACAGCTGCTGGATGGATGATCATATGTGTGTGTAAAAACACGGTTAAAAATGAATTAACCATCACACTCAGATGTGGTCCTCCCAGTGTAACCAGTAAACACACCTGCGTGTCTCGCTCCCGGCGGTGTCTGGACTGGGCGAGCTGCTGGAGGAGTGTTTTTGCTTCTCTAAGACGGAGGCCTCTGCGGGCCCATTTAATTAGCCGGGCTTTAATACCAATTTAATGGAAATTAGCTTCAGACCCGCATGAATTCCACGTGTAGTCTTATAGATTAGGGACTCCCAGCTATTCTCCACCATCTGTGCTATAATTAGACACTGAGCTAAAAGACTCAATAAACTTCTTCATGTAAATATGACTTACAGCTGCTCCTCTATATTTAGTTTGAATTTACGTGTCTCCATATTTCACTTTACTTTCCTATATATGATCGTTACATGCTGCGATCTATGTAAACTCTTCTCCTGCCTCGGTAAATCTGTCCGGTGTTTATGCACTCCTTAATAACGCTCTGATCCAGACTTTATTTCACATTTCAAACACGTTGATCATTTCAGCTTTTACATTTATTTCTCTTCTAAATCCTTTTACTGCTCATATTTATTCCTTATTATAAAGCCTGCATCAGGTCAAATACTTCAGGAGGTTTAAGTGTAAATGTTCAAAGAAATTACAGCTGATGTGTAGGGGATCGTAGGGGTGTTAATCCCCAATTTCATAGCAATAAAATGTTATATCAATTTTTAAAAAAATAACAATGCCATATTTTTCTGATATCACAAAGTCTGCCACAATACAGATTTTAAGACGTTTCCAGGATTTTAGGCTTTTTTTTATTTTTCTTTTTTAAGATTTTAGAAAGTTTTTGAGACATCGGGACATTTTGGGGGATTTTAGGATATTTCTATGATTTTAGGACTTTTTTGTTTTTTCCTTTTTTAGGAAGTTTGTGCGATTTAAGGAAGTTTCTAGGATATTCCTAGAATCTTGGATCATCAGTGTGATTGTAGGACATTTTTCAGATTTTAGAACATTTATAGGATT
>NW_024630187.1:0-6846 GCF_008729295.1 Plectropomus leopardus
TAGCCGCCGGCGTGAGACTCGTGATCACGTGACCCGCTGTGATTCGTAGAAAATGTAGAGTCTGACATTTAGGAACGTGTGCTAAATGTGAGAGGACTGTTGAAAGTATATTTACTGCAGAGTGAGTAAAAGTACCACAGACTGAAGAGCTCATTCCTCTCCGTGTGCTCCGGCTGCGCTGTCGTGTAGAAGCGTCTCGTTAACACGTTAAACGCCTCCAGGTCAGATGAGTCTCTGTCCCGAGGTGAACTCCTCACCATCGCGTCAAAGACAGAAGCCTCTTAAACAAACACTTCATCCAAATATGCAGTAATTATTTTCCTGCCCGTCAACATGCATGAGAATATTAAATCAGAGCGGCGACACGCCTGCAGCAGCTTTCATCCCCGTAATGATCCGGCTGTCTTATTCCTGCTCGGAGGGACCGGCTCGTCCTGCTGCTGCTGAGCGGCTCGCTCTGTTGTTGGGTGTGTATCATTATTCTTCTAAATACACTAACCATTTCTGTGTGTGTGCGTGTGTGCGTGTGTGCGTGTGTGTGTGTGTGTGTGTGTGTGTGTGTCAGCTGGGTGAGGCCGTGACCAAGAACCCAGGCTACCTGAAACTCAGGAAGATCCGGGCGGCCCAGAACATCGCCAAGACGGTAAGCCTCTCACCTGAGAGTTTGTCTCTGCAACAAAACACATTGCAAGTCACATTGCATTTTCTTTCTTTAAAAATCAGCAAAAAAAATCCCAAAAAAGGCCTAAATTTTGTCTTTAAAAATCTGCAAAAAAAGATAAAAAATAATCCAAAAAAAAAGTTAAAATAAGAAAAAGTTGCCCGTTATTTCCTTTTAAATCATCAAAAAAAATACAAATTTTTTTCTTTCAAAATTAGCAAAAGAATTTAAGATTTTTTTAATCTGCAGTAACATGAATAGAAACAACAGCCATTTAAAGATGTAAGCGTCTCCTTTATAACAAAATAAAGAGTTATAAATATTTTGAAGCTCTTTTAAAGAGAGCTTTAAAACATTTGACATGCCTACTTTTTAATTTGAACAAGGGACAATATTTATTCTCCCTAAATTATATTTAAATATTCACTTGTAATCCTGCTCTGAATTCAAAAAATGTTTACGGACTTTTTCTTAAATAATGGCCAGATTTTTTTCTTTAAAAGCTGCCAATACTTTTTAATTTGAAAAAGGGACAATTTTTTTTCTTTAAACATCTTCAAAAATAAAAAAGGCCAAAATTTATTTTTAAAAATTACCCAAAATACAAATTTCAAAATACAAAGTCAGCAAAAAAAAAATCAAGAAAAAATAAAATGGACAATTCTTTTTCTGTAAAAATGGCAAAAAAATAAAGACAAAAACCACTTTTTTGTTTGTTTTAATTGGCAATAAAATAAATAGAAATACAGTCATTAAAGTTGAATGTCCCACACGTGGACGTCAGTGAGTCCAGGACTCAGCGCGGTGATGTAAAATGTGTACAAATTAAAACATTTCTTCACAGTCACTTAAACACAACACGGACGACATAAGAACATCCCAAAACAAAACATATTGTTTTAGTCGTGCTTTTGAACTACCTGGCCACCACAGCTGCATGAGGACGCACTAATGTTACGTTACATCGGTTTAAAGAAACGTACAATGCAACTTTTAATTCGGTGACTGCTGAGAGGTCGCGCCTGTTTTTATTTGCTTTTATTTTTATACGTTTTATATTTGTAATATTTACCTATTTTTAAAGGATAGAATTAGATGTAATGTATTTGTAGATTTAGTGTCATAGTCTGTCTTAAAGTTTTAATCAGCTGCTCTGAGGACACCCTGAAACCTCCCGGTGTCCCGCTGATGGGTCTGGAGCCGCGGTTTGGGCACCACAGGGTGCAGCTCACAGTGAATCCACCAGGTGGCGCCACATGAACACAAAACGCCACAGAAATGAATCCTGCAGACTTCCTCTTTTGAGGTTTCACCTCATGTTCTCTGTGTTGGTTTTCAAGCCTTTCATTTTTGAAGTAATTTTTATTAATTTAAATAATGTAGTTTATGCACAATATATCACACGCACACACACACGCACACACACAAACCCCAAACAGATGAAAGCTTATTTACTGTCACTTTTTATCATCATCATCAACGTGTGCTCTTTAAAACTTCCCTCAAAGTCCTGGAAACGTCCTGGAAATGTCTTGTTAAAAAGCGTGCATGAGCCCTGGTTTTGCTCTCTGATACGGCAGAAAAAACTTCACTCGATCAGCTGACGACAAACTTCGAGCAGCTCTGTGTGTTTCTCTGCTGTCAGCGTGCACAATGATTACGTGATCCGTTCACGGGGTCTTCACCTCGCAGCGTGACCTCACAGCAGAGTGTAACGCTCTGTGTGTGTGTGTGTGTGTGTGTGTGTGTGGAGGTCGCGGTGACGTCACGTGGCCCCGGCGGTGGCGTGTGTTTCCTGTCGGGCCGGTGAACGGGCCTCAGCAGCTCTCGCCGCGCTGTGAATCAGCTCAGTGTTGCAGCTCTGACAATGTTCCCATTGTGCTCGACGGCAGCAGCTCGCTCAGGCCTGCACGCCCGGGAACTTTCCACCTGTGCTCACACTCACTGTGTGTGTGTGTGTGTGTGTGTGTGTGTGTGTGTGTGTGTGTGTGTGTGTGTGTGTGTGTGTGTGTGTGTGTGTGACCTGCAGGTGTCGCAGTCGCAGAACAAAGTTTACCTGAGTGCTGACAGTCTGGTGCTGAACCTGCAGGACAAAGACAACTTCAAGTGAGTCCACACTGTTGTTTTATTTTTTATTTTTTAATTATTTTATTTTTTTTAATTTTACTTTATTTATACAGACACATTTGAAACGGTAAGGGAAAACTGTGTCAAACGTAGCGCTGTGTGACGTTGATAACTTTTAAAGATCCTTAATTTAAAAAATATAAACAAGTTTTTCCTGCAGAATGTTTTTTTGTTTTTTTCGATGAACAAGTTAAAGGTGTCACGTGTTTAATCCGGCAACAAACTGTCATCAGAATCACTCTGCTGTGAAGTTTAGTGAAATACAGACGTTGAGATAAGAAGTATCACGTATGTTAAAATATAAAGATAAAATACGTACATTATGCTACGATGTTCAACACTTTTGTAAAATATTAAAAAACAGAAAATATGTCTAATGTGCTGAGTATGTAGAGTGTAAAAATCTAAAAGATTTATGCTGCATTACAATGTTTAAAATGAGTTTTTACAGTTAAAATGGTTTAAAAAAATTTAAACCATTTTAACCATATTTGGCAAATACGTGCTGTTTGAGCGCTGTCACATGATCATCAACGTATCCCCGACAACAAAAACACACAACAACAAAAATGATCAAAGTATCATCATGACAAAAGCCTGGCGTTTAAGGGGTTAAAATCCTGAATATTTGATGTTTATCATGAGGACTGATGTTGTTTAAAATATAAACTCAGTGAAAGTTTGTGAATATTTGACACTGAAGGAAAAACAGTAATAAATGAAAATGCTGTGAATTGTTGCTGTGAATCACTGACGTATCCGAGTCCGTGATAACAAAATAAAGATTCGTCCCCCGGCTTTGCTTCCTGTCTCAGCTGAGCTAAACACGCAGCTCCGACTCCGAAGCTTTTGGATTGTCGTGATGCAGAAACGAGTCCGTGTCGCTGCTGATTCGAGTCTCTGTGTTTCTTTCAGCTTGTTGTTGGGGAAGTAAGAGGACGCCATCATTCCTTCTGTCCGTCTCTCACCTCTCGGCCGCCGTCGCCTCCACGCCAGGTTAATCTGTGACTCGTTTACACGCCACACAAACTGACTCTAACGCGTGGAGACGGCGCCCAGCGGCCGCCTCACCGCCGTGGATTTATTTTGAAAGGTTCCTCTGGTGTCGGTGAAAGTCTTTGTTTTTGTGTCCTCGTCTGCAGACGTTTTCCGCCTCTTCTTTGTGCTTTTGTCAGAATCATCAGAAATGTTTAGTTTGTGAATAAAACGCAGTTTACCCGGTTCGTTCGTCTGCAGGCCAGCTGAGTTTGTTCACCGTGAGGAAAAAAAGTTTTTTTTACCTGGAAAGATTATTTATATTCATGTAGATTTTCTCTTTGGACACTTGAGCTTCATCAGTAGCATAAAGGAGTTTAAAGTACTAATAAGTAAATAACTGTGACTTTTTCAGTTATTTACACCAAATGCAGGACATGAAGTAAAAATAAAGCAGCAGTTTCATAAATAAAATGTGAAAAATCTGATTTTTTACCAACACCAGAGGAGTCTGTCAAGCCTTCAGTTCCTTAAATCACAAAAAAATAAAACATGAAAACAACATAGTTGGTATCTAACAGCAGAGAAGTTGAAACTTGGAAAACAGAGTCAAATTAATTCTGACAGTTAAAGCTGATAATGTGAAAACAGGCAAATAAAATAATTATTTAACCACAATTATCTCATATATGCTCTTAAACATTATGTTTGTATGTTAAAAGTGATTTTCCTCTAAATCTGCGACTCGATCGCGCTGACATCAACGTGCCTCCTGACACGGAAAAAACCGGGCTGCCGCACTGCGACGCAGATTATTTTCATCTCTGGTTCGTCTGCTGGTTATCTTACTGATGAATTTATTGTTTGTTTTAGTAAATTTCTTCAGTTACTTAAAAAAGGGCCTGTTATAAGTTCCCAGAGTTCATGTTTGTTTTGTCTGAAACTCAAAAACATTTTGTTTAAAAATAAAAATAAAAATAATTTTAAATTTAAGAATTTTTGTGAAAAAAAACCCTTCAATTTACAAATTATGTTATAAAAAAAGTCATGAAAAAACTGGAAAAGTCATGAAATTTGCAAAGCTAGCAATTTCCAGGCCTGGAAACGTCCTCAAATCCAAGAAGTGCCCTAAAATCCCAAAATGTCCTAAAAATGTCCTGGAAGCGTGTATGGGGCCGCTGTGACTGGCCCCCGGGCTCCTGTCTTTTTGAAGAAGTGGCCCTTTAAACTGACTCTTTCCATCAGTTTGTTGAAAACTTTGATTTTAAAAGTGTAAAGTGGGTCAGATCTGCCTCCTCCGGTGCGTGTTGGCTCAGTTTGGGGTGACGTGGCGTGTTTGAGTCGTGGGCGCCGTGAGTCTCGGCGTTCACTGCGAGTTCACGGACGCCGTCAGCGGGTCCAAGCTGCAGCTTCTGTGTTTGTGCAACACGTCAGTAAGCGTCTCATTGAGCAAAGCTTCAAACTAAATATGAACATTGTTGAGTCGCGGTCGTTAATACCGGCGAGTATTTATGTCAACACACGCTGTGATGTTTGTCGAAGCAGCTGAGAGGAAACGAACAGCTCCGTCCAGGCTGCTGCTCGACCAAAACACCGGAGGAATTTACAGTAAAGAAATATCATTTATACGTTTTGTTTTTGGAGCTCGTCGGCACATTTGGATGTTTTTATTTAGATTATGTCTCAATGATTTCGTTATGTCTCATGAACAGGCCCAGTCCTTAACGCTGTCAGATTAATTAAAGCTTAAATCACATTAAAGCGTTTAAAAAAAAAATTTTTAAAAAAAGCCCTCCGTGTGTTTGGAAGGCATGTTTTTAAAAAAAAAATAAAATTAAAAAAAGAAACAAGAAAAAAATACTAGAACTTAAAAACGAAAGGACAAAAAAACCTTTTCTCTTAAAATTTTGCCAAACATTTTTTAAGAAAAAAAATGCCCAAAATTTTGAAAACAAAAACACCAAAAAAAATTAAAAAGAAAAAAGAAAAGAAAAGAAAATGGCTAAAAAAAAAAGATCACCAACAAAAACTGTTAAACATTTTACAGAAAAACATGCCCTAATTTTTAAATTTTTTTTAAAAATATCTTTTAGCTTTTTTCGCCTTTATTTGATAGGAGCCAGAATCAAATTTTTTATCCAAGTCATTTTCCTGTTTGTGTTTTTCTTCCTAATTTTGCTCATTTCTGGGTAATTTTCTCGTAACTTTTATTTATTTATGTATTTACTCATTTATATATTTATATGTACTTATTTATTTTTTAATTCATTAATTTTTTTATAATTTTCTATCATTCTCTCTCTGTCTTAAAGCTCATTTTCAGGCCATTTTCTTGCCACCTTTCACTACTATTTCTTGCAAATTGCAGGACGTTTGTTGCTGCATTTCCTGTCTCCATTTATCCCAATTTTTTTTCTTTTTTTAGTTCAGAAATCAAACCAGTTTTCTGAGGTTTGAAGGGTTGAAATGCTCGTTAATGTCTGAACGCAGCACAAGAAAAAGTCCATCCACCTTTTAAAAGGTTAAGATAAGAGAAAATTATCTAAAAAAAAAAAGGAAGAAAAAAGCAAAATAACAAACAGGGAAATGAAGTGGGAAAATGTGCTAAAAAATGATAATGATAAATGAAACAGGAGAACTGCATGTCGATCCACGTTTCAAAAGTTACGTTATAAGAAAATTACCCAAAAATGAGCAAAAATAGGAAGACGAAAAAGCATAAAACAAACAAAAGATGTGCTCAAAATGATAACAATAAAAATCTAAGTTAGTTTTTGTGACATTTTTACCTTTTTTTAAAAAAATAATCTTATCATTTTCTCTCTTAAAGCTCATTTTTGGGTCATTTTCTTGCCACCTTTTACTGTTATTTCTTGCAGTGTGCAGAACATTTGAGCCACGTTTCCTTTTTCTTTAATTTTTTAGTTTTTTTTAAGAAATCAAACCAGTTTTCTGAGATTTGAAGTGTTTAAATTCTCTTGAATGTCTGAACGCAGCACAAGAAAACAGCGTGCTGCTCTGCGTTTTTAAGGGCGACTCTGTAACTGCTCACTAATGCTGAGGATTTAAGGCCTAATTTTGTC
>NW_024630188.1:0-4704 GCF_008729295.1 Plectropomus leopardus
TTATCAAAAAATGAAAAGCGTGTAAAATGTGCCGAACAGGGTTACACTTGGCGCAGACTCATTTGGAACGATGTTTGAGCTGCTTAGGAGGAGACGGATGTTGTTTTTTGCAGGACTGTTATTGCATCTCGCCAGTTAAGGAGCTAAAATTTGCGTGTTCACCTGCATGTTGTGTTTCCATCAGTGTCGATTGGAGCCGGAGCTGATAAATAGCCGTAACCACATTTGACGAGTGTGAATACTGATTGTTATTTTTTCCATTGCATTAAGGAGCCAGATGTTAGTTTGTGTTTGCAGGTTTTTTGTGCAGTGGGAATGAGGCTAAGAAAGGTGGAGGCAAGTACGGCAGGAGTGCAGAAGTAATGGCTGCCTTGTGGGAGAAAAAAGAAAAAAGGAGAAGGAGGAGAGAGAAAAGTGAAGGAGAGAGAAAAGTGGAGAATAGAGAGAGGAGAGGCTTAGCAGGACAAGTGTCAGTCCAGCCTGAGAGAGCTGTCAGTCTGACTGAGAGGAAAACACAACCAGCGAGTGTGAGAACGAACGACACAACTGCTGCATGAATATTCATCAACCGCTGAGAGTTCCCAGCTCTGTGTGTGTGTGTGTGTGTGTGTGTGTGTGTGCGCGCGCCCCGGCATCATTAGACATTCACCAACAGTGGACTGTCGAGCCAGTGAGAGACATTTTTTAAAGGTCCGCTGTTGGACCCGTTTTGAACATGCTAACATCACATCGAAGTCGAGTATGAGAGCATCACATCTAGTAAAGATTTATTTTGGAAAAATATTTATAGTTGAAGCTCAATCAAGAACAAATTTGAATCAAAGTTTACTGAAAAATATAGTGTGAAGTCAGTTTCTTGTGGAAAAAAAAACATGATTGCAAATTATTGTAAAATAGCAAAACAAAATTTGCTTGAGTGAAGAGTGACAGTAAATAGAACTATAATTATGCTCTACCTGTCATCTGTATTTCTTCACTGTTTGAATTACTGAAGTTTATATTAAATGATCAAATATTATTTTATTCATTATAAGGAATTCAGCTAGAAATAAAAGGGTCAGGGTTCATTTTAGCTTTTTAAAAATAAATATATTATTAGTGGGACACACACAGTCAATGCAGAATGATAGTCCACTGTTGGTAATGTAGGTGTGTGTGTGTGTGTGTGTGTGTGTTCACAGTGCTGCCTCGGTCATGTTTATTCATAAATCATCTCATGTTTATTCATACTGGATTATGTAAACAAGTAAGTAGGCGTATTCACACACACACACACACACATCGGGCCTTCTGGTCAACCGTTAAACACACACACACACACACACACACACAGATCTTCAAGGGTGTGTGTGTGCGTGTGTGTGTGTGTGTGTGTGTGTGTGTGTGTGTGTTTGACAGCCACACTCTGTGGGGGCTCACCTCTCCATGTTAACCTGATAAGTGCGGAGCCAGGACTTGGTTTCATGTATGGGCAGGGCAATAAAAAGATAACGATATCAATCACGACATAACTTTTCCCTCGATTGAAATATGAGACATAGTCAATAGAATGTCGATAGAACACATTCCAGTCATGTTTTGACAGACAACACGAACAGCCAATGATAATAAGAATAGCACCACAGAGAACCAAATGCAGTGAAGGACTTTGGCTGTAGAACAGCTGAGTATTTGACAGCCACAGCATTTCATCATAGCGGATCAAACAGCTGATGGTCCGACAGCAGCGCAGTGAGCGCAGCTTCTCCTCACAGCACCAAAGTTGTTGGCTGTTGGCAGCTATAGGAGAAGTAGGCCGACTCAAAAGTTTTTAATTCCTGAGTAAAATGATTAATAGCACAGAAGTTTGACAGAAGTTAAATCATATGTTTATGTTTATTACACTCCAACACACCATGGTCACATGAAACTGTGTCAGTGAACTATGAGGGCAAAAAACAAACCACAAGAAAAAGAGCAAAAAGCAAAATATTCGTTCATTAATTGTGATCAAAGTAAAATGTTCAGTTAATGGTGATATTGATTTTATGTCTGAGGCTCGGACCTTTGCTGTAAAGGAAATTTTAGTAACTTGACCTCTGTGAGTTTTAGTAGAATAGGTCCTCCAGCTGGTGATGCTGTTCTACAGTATATTTGTCATGTTCAATGTCTGACAGAAACTAAATATTTAAACCTAAAATAACCTGATGATATCTTCATATCTCACTGAGGAGTCAAAGGAACCTTTAAGCTCCACAGAAACACTGATTTGATGTGTACATTTACTGCCTTACTGACTTTAGCTCTAAGTGTTTTGGATTTGTAAAGAACAAAACATAATCTGCAGAATGTGAGCCAAGAAACCAATGACAAAAATCGACCCAGATCCGGAGAGGAAAAGAGGAAATTTTGGGTGTATTTGGAGCGAAGTGGTCCTTTAAAAGCGGCTGCAGTGGTGGTTGTTGCGGACACGTCTCCGAGCCTTTTAAAGCAGTCTCTGCAAACCCGTGTGGGTGTCGTTGACCTGCAGCTCCGTCAAAAGTTGAACCTCGTGATGTTTTCAGCCGCTGAAACGCAGCAGAGTTTCTCAAACATCCTCCCACCACATCTTCATCCTCCTACTTGTATTCTCACCCTTTCTCCATCTTATTCCGTCTCCGTCTGTCTCTCTGTCTGCTCGTCCTGCTCATCTGAACAATGGTGACGCCGCTTTAGTTTTTCAAGTGGACATGCATCTTTGAACCAATCAGAGATGAGAGAGAGGCTGCTGGGAATAAAACTGAAGGAAAAACAGAGAGTGAGGAAGAAAGTGAGGCGAGATGAAAAGAGGAGCAGGAGGAACTCTGTCGTTCAGAGAACCTGAGTGTGATATAACGTCTGAAGTCATAAATTATTCCCCTCGCAGGTTTCCTCTGGGACATTAACAGACGTACTTAGGACTTCATATTCCAGTCACAGAGCGTTAGCAGCTCCTCGGCTCCTCTAACCCTCCGCCTTCACCTCCTCTTCACAGCCACGAGGAGGACGACAACGTGACCTCTGACCTCTCAGACATACGGGACGTAGTCCTTTTCTCAGTAGAGGGGTGTGGGGAGATCCTCCCCCAGTTTTTTTATTGGTATAAACAAGCTCAATTTTGTGCTTTTTTTAATGCACAAAGGCAATGACACTCAACTTACGGCCAAATCTTGCCCATGATGGGCCCCTGGTGGCCCCCCAAACATTTTCTAATTCACAAAAAAAATAAAGTGATTGACACTGGGAATTGTTTTTGTCCTTTTAGTCTCCATAAGGTGTCAGAGTGAATAAAACAGCATGAAAATAGAGCATGTTGATCAAAAAAAGTGCCAGTGAAGGATCTCTCACACCCCCAATAGAGGTCCTAGATAAGACCCTAATGTCCTTAAATCCTAGACTTGTCCTAAACTTCCTAAAATTGTTGGAACATCCTAAAATCTAAGAAATGTCCCAGAAATATCGTGAAATCCTAGAAATGTCCTAAAATCCACAAAATACTCTATAATTCTGGAAAAACTAAAATCCACAAAAATATTATAGAATCCTAAAAAAAACCTAAAATCTGTAAAATATCCTAAAGTCTTAGAAACATCCTAAAATCTAAGAAATGTCTTAAAATCCACAAAATATTCTAAAATCCAAGAAAAAACCAAAAAACAAAACAACAAAAGAATGCCTTGACTGCCTTTTTTTTTAACCTTTAGCCAACAATGAACTGATTAGATTTTTTGGTCAAACATTAAAGGTCATGGTCACGTGACTTTGGCTGACTCATTTTTACAGACTCAACATCGCAAGAACAGGTTGAGGGAATTTTTTTACAAATTGGGCACAAACGTTCACTTGGACTCGAGGATGAACTGATAAGATTTTGGTGGTCAAAGGTCAGCGTCACCCTGACCTTGCGTCCGTCTTATTCTGTTGAACGCGATATCTTAAAATCACTGTGAGGGAGTTTCATTAAACTTCCACTTGAACTGATGGTTGGTGTTGGTGGTAAAAGGCCAAAGGTCACTGTGACCTTGTGGCGTTGTCTTTGCGGCCGCTGACGCCTTTCATGGAATAAAAAGTTAAAAGTTTAAAAGTTTGCAGCTTTAAATATCTTTAAAAACAGATTTAAAAAGGAGTATTATTGTGAAATAATTGGTGTTTATCAGCTGTCAGTCAGCTGCTGCTTTTTGGATGGCGGTCATTCTTCTGTGAGCAGTTTGGACTTTAGAGCACAATCTGAACCGGCCTTTTCAGCCTCCACGCTGACATCACCGCTGGCCTTCGTTTGTAAGCCGACATGAGGAGTGATGTCATGAATGACTCCTGTCGCCGCCGCGGTGGGATTTCTTCTTCAGGTGTTGTGTTTGTGTAGCTGTTGAGCCTGAGAGCTGAGACAGATTTAGACGTTTCTCTGTCAGTTTGTTAAAAAAAAAACAGCGTCTTAACACACACACACACACACACACACACACACACACACACACACTCACTCACTCACTCACTCACTCACTCAGAGGCTCTCACACAAAGCGCTCATTAGCCATGTATGGTGTGTGTGTGCCAGAAGTCATTTGTTTGTCTTTAAGCAGCTAAACTCCCTTTTATCCTGCTGATAATAGAAAGATTAGCATCTCAAAACCACAAAAGGGCTTTTTAATCAAACCTCAGGCTGACACACACACACACACACACACACACACACACACACACACACAC
>NW_024630189.1:0-3674 GCF_008729295.1 Plectropomus leopardus
TGTCAGTGCATCTAGCGGAAATAGCATTTATTTTCTCCATATGCCAAATATTGTAACAATAATATCATCAGGTGGAAAATATTAAAAATGACAAATTCCGAGGCCCAGAATGATACCTAGACATAAAACAACACATAGCATTTTTTGCACTTAACAGTATGAATGTAATAATTTATTTACACAGTGTATTTTAGACTTATTGTGGGAGCTGAACTGGAAATTCCAAGATCAAACAAAATTACACAGTACTGCCAAAACATATACCACATGCACAAACACCAAACACGCCAAACATATCGTAAATTGAAGGATGAAAAGCATGTAAAGTGTGCTTCCAAAGCAACAAAAGTCTGTCCTGACAGTTTTTATTTCCCATCACAGATGAGAAATAAAAATATACTGAGCTGAGAAGCCTTTAAAATAAATTTGGAGTTTGCTTTGGACTATGTAATATATGATTTCACCTCTCATTCATCACTCACCGAACCATGTGGCAGCCTCCGATGCACTCAGACTGAACTGTGACTCTAAGAACTTTGGGCCAAAGGTGGACATGCCAGCAATAAGGGTGGCCTCGGTGGCTCCAGCCATGCACAGGAACAGGAAGGTGGGATTCTTTAAGAGGAGCAGCACAGACCTGGAGAGGAGGAGGAGGAGAGGAGAGTGTGTCCAACTAACTGAATAAACTCGAGCTTCCTTTTTAATTAAAGCAGGGCGCTCTAATCTCAACAGCCTGGAGACGCTCCTAATGCAGATAAACACTGACTGCACCAGATCCAGAGATATATACATGTTACATAATACGCCATGATTATCGCCTTACTCTGTCTCTGTAATCCCCTGTGCTACAGTGCTGACATCACACCGTGAATGCGGGCTTGTAGTAAACACAGTTGTAAACTGAAAAGAGGCATGGCTGTCACTCTTCTACAGTCATAACAAGCTGCTCTAAAAACAGCCTGTCTGGGAATGTGACATTTATTTCCTTTATTTTAGAATCTGTTGATGGAAGGATTGTTGTTACCAAGTTATTCGGGGAAGATAATTCATTCATAACAGAGGGGGTTACAGTGGGACACAAAACAATCCACTGCAATGTCATGAGAGTTAATAAATGGATATTTTCAGCACTTAGAAATAGAGAAACCCGTCAGAACCTGTATACTACAAAAGGGTTATTTAACAGTCATTACTTTTTAGAGGGGATTTATCAGTTTTTTATGTCTCACACGAGCCCTTTTTTACACAGTGATTGCGCTGTAGAGCCGCTACATAGTCCCTTATTTGTACCGCCTTTGTATTTTTACACAGATCCAAAAACTGCAAAATTATACTGCAACAGTGCGTGAATCAAGACAGCATGCCGGCATTGTGGAAACAAAAGAGGCCTTTAACACAACAGAGTCAGCCTCCAGTGCGACATATAAAATTTGCATCTGCAATGCTTTATAATCAATAACAATAGCATAACAAGGCATTAACAATCATTTACCATCTCTGTTACATGGTAGCTGATCTCATCCTCTGCTTTGAGATTAGGGAGCTCTCGAATCTCATTGTTTTCCAAATTTGTGGACATTTACAGCTGCTTTTCTTCTTCTTTGAGTAAGATGTTAAATGCCTCTAGCTGTTTTTTGTGTTTCCCATGGTGGGTGCCCATATATGTCATCAAAACTTGGGATGCACCAATCGGATACTGAGATCAGATATTGGTCTCGATTTTGACAAAATGATTATATTGACTCTATACCACATTTTTACTGCAGTTTAAAAGTCTCTCTCTGTCACAGAGATGAATAAAGCAATAAGATGACTTCGTTAGCTTTAGAAATAAATGATCATGTTCAGGTTAAATAAGTACGTTACTACTTAAAGTAGGTTAATGAGCCACATGACACATATATCACCTGACATTTTGGCGGTAACGAAAACGGGACATAAACAGCATCTCCTGGGTGAAAGTTGTGCTTTTTTTAAACAGGAACTCCATATTCAGAGCTCGTCCTGTCAGTCTGTGAAGCTAATATTAGCATTAGCTTCAAAGACTAACAGAACAGGTGTTTCCTGTGTGTTTCCGCACCACTTTCTTAATAAATATCTGATTATAAACTCTGAGCTAACAGGCAGGTTTCCTTCTGCTGAGAGAACATCTTCCATCTGTTACTTTTGTGATTTATGGCATAAAAACAACTCGTCATGTCGATGCTCTGACTTGTTCTGGTTTGCTTTCCAGCCCACATGTGCCCACACAGGTCATGAAGGTGTCATGTGTGTCTATGATGTAATTTGTACTGTATCAAAAGTAACTACTCTACTGTCCTCTTCTTATGAAAGTACCTTGGCATGTCTTTGACCGATTTGCCAAACTGAGGGTCCGAGGCTGTGGTGTGGCTTCCATCCTTCAGCTGGTGCGCTTCAGACACCCGCATGGCCACATACTCCTGAGAGCCTGCAGGAGATGCACAGGTAGTGAGGAAGTGAGACTGTGAGTCACATTTGCTGACAACACACTTTGTGTGTGTGTGTGTGTGCGCGTGTATGTGTTTGTGCTGTAGCCAGTGGTGGTACCTGGAAGCTGTCGTGGGTAGCCCAGGATGGGGAATGCTATCAGTAGCGCCGCTGCTCCTCCTGCTAGGAAGCCAATCCACCAAGCTCCGACCCACAGAGGGTTCTCTGGAGTCATCTCTGTCCTGTCACAACACAGAAGCAAAAACACACACATATATCACTTGACATTTTTATTTACGTCAAATAGCATATACACTGATTAAATTTCAGGCAGGTATAAAGGTATTAAACATTACATACTGCCCAAGCCTATACTCTAGTATGTTTATACTACTATATTCTAGTTTGATAATACTGGTTTGGCCTTTCATTCACATTCACACAGTGTTTTAGGGGCCTGAAAACACAACCTTTAAAAAATCGGGTTCCAGAGTGTAATCATTTGAAAACACAGCCCCCTCAGTCACCGTGTAAACTGGCAATGCGCGGATCCTGTGAGAAGAGTGACATCATGGCTGCACTTTGTGCATGCACCAGGTGTTCTTCTATGGTGTGTCATCACAAAGTTACATTGCCAACTATTGGCCTGGCATGCATACTGCAGCATTTTGGGTTGTGTTTGTGGATCTGTGTAAACGAGGATCGTTCCCACAAGGTTATCATATGAAGACAATTGGGTTTTTTTTCAATGCAAAGGAAAGACTTTTCCAATTTTAGTATGGTCATTCTCATCTAAACATGGCCTTAGACAAGTCTGTTCTTTTCTAACATGCTCTAGTTTGTTCATTCTACTGGGTTCTCATCCATTCTGTCATCCACAGCAGACTCACGTCAGGTGGATCTCGGTGTAAATGTTGAGGAAGTATCCTCCCAGAAGGTAGCCCGCTGCCGGACCCACAATGGCCGCTGTGTAAAAGATCCCTGGGGGGGGGTTGAGCACAGGAACAGAGTCAGGTCATGGGTGTGTCAATACAGTAACTGTCTACTTCCTGTTTCCTACAGGTTAAAAGGCCCCCATTGTTCTTCACCGGGCGCTGTGTCTACACAGTTTATGTTTCATGAGTAAAAAAAGGATCTTGATGTTAGAGATTATGTATTTGTGTGTGTGTGTGTATGTGTGTGTGTTTGTGTGCTTTGAGGGAGCATTTCTCTGAGTGGGTTACACT
>NW_024630190.1:0-3645 GCF_008729295.1 Plectropomus leopardus
ATGGCGTGTTTCAGCACGCTATTTAATTGTGTTTTAAGATATTTTCAGCTGTTTTTGGGATTTGTCCTTTTTTGATATTTTTGCCATACTATAGCCTTGCTTTTCGGGTCATTTTTTCGACTTACCGTATTATGTTGTTTTTGGCCTTTTTTGAAACTTTCTATGCTATGGCGTGTTTCAGCGCGCTATTTAATTGTGTTTTAAGCTATTTTCAGTGTTTTTTGGGACGGGTCCTTTTTTGATATTTTTGCCATACTATAGCCTTGCTTTTCGGGTCATTTTTTCGACTTCCCGAATTATGTTGTTTTTGGCCTTTTTTGAAACTTTCTATGCTATAGCGTGTGTCAGCGCGCTATTTAATGCTGTTTTAAGCTATTTTCAGAAATTTTCGGGACGGGCCCTTTTTTGACATTTTTGCCATACTATAGCCTTGCTTTTCAGGTCATTTTTTCAACTTGCTCTATTATTGTGTTTTTGGCGTTTTTTACGAAACTTTCTATGCTATGGCGTGTTTCAGAAGGCTATTTAATGCAGTTTTAAGCTGTTTTCAGCTGTTTTTGGGATTTGTCCTTTTTTGACATTTTTGCCATACTATAGCCTTGCTTTTCGGGTCATTTTTTCAACTTGCCGTATTATTGTGTTTTTGTACGTTTTTGCAACTTTCTATGCTATGGCGTGTTTCAGCACGCTATTTAATTGTGTTTTAAGCTATTTTCAGCGTTTTTTGGGACGGGTCCTTTTTTGATATTTTTGCCATACTATAGCCTTGCTTTTCGGGTCATTTTTTCAACTTGCCGTATTATTGTGTTTTTGTACGTTTTTGCAACTTTCTATGCTATGGCGTGTTTCAGCGCGCTATTTAATGCTGTTTTAAGCTATTTTCAGAGTTTTTTTGGGAGGGTCCCTTTTTCATTTTTGCCATATATAGCCTTGCTTTTCTGTATGTGTAGGACTTGCCGTATTATTGTGTTTTGGCTGTTTTTGCAATCTTCTATGCTATAGCATGTGTCATGCACGCTTTAATGCTGCTTTAAGATATTTTCAGCTGTTTTTGGGATTTGTCATTTTTTGAAATTTTTCATACTTATAGCCTTGATTTTCGGGTCATTTTTTTCGACTTACATATTATGTTGTTTTTGCGCCTTTTTTGAAACTTTCTATGCTATGGCGTGTTTCAGAGCATTATTTATTGCTGTTTTAAGCTATTTCAGCTAGTTTTTTGGACGCGCCCTTTTTTGATTATTTTTGCCTACTATAGCTGCTTTTCGGGTCATTTTTTCGACTTGCGAATTATGTTGTTTTTGGCCGTTTTTGAAACCGTTCTATGCTATGGCGTGTTTTCAGATGCGCTAATTTAATGCAGTTTTTAAGCTATTTTCAGCTGTTTTTCGGGATTTGCACCCCTTTTATGACATTTTTTGCCATACTAATAGCCTTGCTTTTAGGGTCATTTTTTCCTACTTGCTGTACTTATTGTGTGTTTGTACGTTTTTGCAACTTTCTATGCTATGCAGCTGTTTTCAGCACGCTATTTAATGCAGTTTTAAGCTATTTTCAGTGTGTTTTTGGGACTCACGCCTTTTTTGACATTTTTGCCATACTATAGCCATGCTTTTCGGTCATTTTTTCGACTTAGCCGAATTATGTTGTTTTTGGCCCTTTTTTGAAACTTTCTATGCTATGGCGTGTTTTCAAGCACGCTATTTAATGCAGTTTTAAGCTATTTTCAGCGTTTTTTTGGACCGGTCCTTTTTTGACATTTTTTGCCATACTATAAGCCTTGCTTTTCAGGGTCATTTTTTCAACTTGTTGAATTATGTTGTTTTGGCCGTTTTTGAACTTTTCTATGCTAGTGGCGTGATTCAACACCCTATTTAATTGCAGTTTTAAAGCTATTTTAGCTTGCGTTTTTCGGATTTCACCCTTTTTTGACATTTTTTGCCATACAATAGCCTTGACTTTTCGGTCATTTTTTCGACTGCCGAATTATGTTTTTTCTTGGCCTTTTTGTGAACTTTCTAGGTATGTCGTGTTTCAGCACGCTATTTAAGTGCAGTTTTAAGCTATTTTCAGCTGTTTTTGGGATTTGTCCTTTTTTTGACATTTTTGCCAAACTATAGCCTATGCTTTTCGGGTCAATTTTTTCAACTTGCCGAATTATTGTGTGTTTTGTACCTTTTTGCAAACTTTCTATGCTATGGCGTGTTTTCAGCACGCTATTTTAATGCTGTTTTAAGCAATTTTCAGCGTTTTTTGGGACTACGCCCTTTTTGTTTGATTTTGCCATACTCTATAGCCTTGCTTTTCAGGTCATTTTTTCAACTTGCTCAATTATATTGTGTTTTGGCGATTTTTTGAAAACTTTTCTAATGCTATGGCGTGTTTCATACACGCCTATTTAATGCAGTTTTAAGCTATTTTCAGCGTTTTTTGGGATGTGTCATTTTTAGACATTTTTTTGCATAACTATACGCCTTGCTTTTTCGGGTCATTTTTTTCAACTTGTTGAATTATGTTGTTTTTGTACGTTTTTGCAACTTTCTATGCTATGGCGATGTTTCAGCACGCTATTTAATTGCAGTTTTAAGCCTATTTTCAGCTGTTTTTTTTGGGACGGGTCCCTTGTTTTTTTTTACATTTTTGCCATACTATAGCCTTGCTTTTCGGTCATCATTTTTTCGACTTGCCGTATTATGTGTTTTTGTACGTTTTTGCAACTTTCTATGCTATGGCGTGGTTTCAGCACGCGCTTTAATGCAGTTTTAAGCTATTTTCAGCGTGTTTTTAGGGATTACGCCCTTTTTTGACATTTTTGCCATACTATAGCCTTGCTTTTCAGGTTCAATTTTTCGGAAACTTGCCTGTAATTATTGTGTTTTTGTTTTTTTTTGAAACTTTCCTATGCTATGGCGTGTTTCAGCACGCTATTTAAAAACTGCAGTTTTAGCTATTTTCAGCTGTTTTTGGGATTTTGTCAATTTTTTGACAATTTTTGCCATACTATAGCCTTGCTTTTCAGGTCATTTTTTCAACTTGCTGTATTATTGTTTTTTGTACGTTTTTGCAACTTTCTATGCTATGGCGTGTTTCAGCGCGCTATTTAATTGCTGTTTTAAGCTATTTTCAGCCTTTTTTTTGGGACGGGTCCTTTTTTGATATTTTTGCCATACTATAGCCTTGCTTTTCGGGTCATTTTTTCAACTTGCCGTATTATTGTGTTTTTGTACGTCATTGCAACTTTCTATGCTATAGCGTGTTTTAGCACGCTATTTAATGCTGTTTTAAGCTATTTTCAGTTGTTTTTGGGATTTGTCATTTTTTGACATTTTTGCCATACTATAGCCTTGCTTTTCGCGTATGTTGTTCGACTTGCCGTATTATTGTGTTTTTGGCTGTTTTTGCAACTTTCTATGCTATAGCGTGTGTCAGCGCGCTATTTAATGCTGTTTTAAGCAATTTTCAGCTGTTTTTGGGATTTGTCATTTTTTGACATTTTTGCCATACTATAGCCTTGCTTTTCAGGTCATTTTTTCGACTTACCGCATTATGTTGTTTTTGGCCTTTTTTGAAACTTGCTATGCTATGGCATGTTTCAGCACGCTATTTAATGCAGTTTTAAGCTTTTTTAAGCGTTTTTTGGGACGG
>NW_024630191.1:0-2190 GCF_008729295.1 Plectropomus leopardus
TTCTCATTATTATTATTAGTGGTAGTAGCATAATTATTATTATTATTATTATTAGTAGGAGTAGTTGTTGTTGTAGTAGCATAAGTATTTGTTTTGGTATTAGTATTGTTGTTGTTATTATTATTATTATAATCATCATTATATTTATTGTATCTGTTATGAACAAGAGCTAAAGAGAAATTAACACGAAAAAAAAAAGTTAGATGTTAATTTCTGGGTTTTCTTTGTCTGTTTTTTGTATGTTTTTCTCTGTTTTTGTTTGTTGTTTTCAAGTTTCGGGGCCTCTGGCTTCTTGACCTCTCCTGACACATTTTTTTTTAATTCATTTGGATTCTATGCAGTTTTTTAATTGTGTGCAAATAAACTAAAACTTAAACCAAACCAAACAACATAAACAAACATCTTAGCTCATAAACAATAATAAAAAAAACATACAACATACCTTTTTTTTGTACTGTGGTCTGGATAGCTCATACATTTTCATGTTCAATTCACTGTTGTGTTCGATAGATAGATAGATAGATAGATAGATAGATAGATAGATAGATAGGTATATTTTTTTCCTACCTGCGCCCATTTTGTTGCGTCCCTGGACGACTGCTGATGTTGCCTGTAGGAAGATCCACCACTGCACATCCAAGTAACCTGTCAACATACACAGTCTTTTATCACATATCCGTACATAAAATATATGAGAATTTTGACAAATGTATCGACAGGTCATGCCAATGAAGCAAATTGAAATTGAAACTGAAGCTGAAATTGAATCAATTCCAAATGTTGAATACATGGTTAAAAAAGGGAACTTTGTACAAGTTTAGTGATACAATCAGCATGATAAAAATGATGGGGGCGATCCTTTGAGAGTCAAATTTGATTAGATAAAAGCTGACTGTAAAAATAAGAAAAAGAGTAATTGATATATCATACCTGTGGTTCCCAACTGGTTCAAACACAGAGTCCACACATGAGATAAATTACCACAAATCCAATTCTATTTCACAAAACATAAACACCACGTTGGGCTTAGAACATAAAGAATTAAAACACATTGCAAGAATAAACAGAAACTGCATTTCTATGATGCAAATTTACTGTTACTTCAAAATGAAGCGTGTTTTTTATAAACTTGATGCGTCCCCACCAGTTGGGAGCCAATTTATTACACAATCAACAAAACATGAACTTGAGAGACTTGCAGATAAAAATCAGGCAGAGTTTTAGTTTCTAGTTAGGGTTTATCACCAAAAACAGAGTCCTACATTTCCCATAATGCAACTAAATACCTAGCATCTTCTTCCAACTATTTTTACAGGCCGGATGATGTTCCCATGACTTTGAGTAAAATCAGTGGCGTCCTTTGGAAACACTTGGCAAAGACACAAAGGTCATCGTTATCACTCTAATTCTTCTCATTTAGAAACAGATGAGCCAAACGCTTCTCTCCTACATCAAATCTGGCTCTCCTCTAAACACATACAGACTGAGCCTGCATCCATGTCAGGGCAGTGGACTTGGCAAAGCCGGGTGGCACTGATTCCAAGTCAATTTGGATGTCGGATGCTGAGAGAGAAAAAAAAAACCCTTGCCTGACTCTGTAAATAAGGCAGAAAACAAAGCGACTGAAGGGTGGCTCGGAGCTTTACTGTCATAGAAACGAGCGCAGGGACAAACATGACGTTCGCCAACATGACAAACTCAGTCAAAACACCAATTTCATGTTTTGTTGAGTTAAATTTGCTGTGGAGCAAACAGCAGGGGCAAGATGTTTGTGGAAAAGATCGAGGATGGAAAGGAGTTATTTTTACACAAGTACAGCAGAAAGTTTGAAAGTCCAGCGCTGCCTGTGCGTCAATCATCCGCCCTGCTTACATACTCCCCGTCCCTGAATGACCTCCAAATTTCTGTATGAACGGGAGCCAAAAATACTTTGGGGGGCGAGCATCAATTACTTGCCTAATAATAAAAATTATTTAGCGAGGGAGGGGCATTGTTTTCTGCTGTGTGTGTGTGTGTGTGTGTGTGTGTGTGGGCCATGGCAAAACATGCATTCTGTTCTTCTCCCCAAATGTTCATGAGAGGTAACTTAAGCCCTGCATACAGGTGCAGCGTGCAAGGTGTTTAGCCTCTCTCTCTCTGGATGCACACACACACACACACACACACACACACACACACACACACACACAC
>NW_024630192.1:0-2595 GCF_008729295.1 Plectropomus leopardus
CTCCTCATACACCTTGAATTAAAAAGTCTACAGAGAAATATCTTTCTACACACTCTCATTCTCTCGCTCACACACACACACACACACACACACACACACGGGGCGTTGCCAGGAATTCTGGGCCCCATGAAAACATATCTCATTGGGCCCCATCACTACGGCCCAAGCCAACCCTGTACAATTGTTATAACCACACCTGCATTACCCGATGACCCATTAAAAGCAATAAACAACTATAACTTTGTTTTACACTCCTGAAAAATGTGAGAGGGGCCTCTGAGAGAGACTCCACATTTTTTCGAGAAAGGAATTCTGAATGTTTGTTCATTAACTCAGACAATTTTAGTTAACTTATTGCAGTCACTACTTAAAGAGAAAAAAATGAAAATAAAAAATAATTTTTATTTCAGGCCCAATAAGGGCCCCCTCCCCACTTGGGCCCTGGGTAGTCAGTCCCACTTTTCCCCCCACTATGACGCCCCTGCACACACACAATGCAATGTGTAACCAATAATCCTGCCTTCATCCTGCCCCCCTCCAGGGAAACCAGGAGAACATGAGATCTACAGAACAGGAACACGTGGGCGGCTGTGAAATTAGGATTCCCTCACCACACAGCTGCTTTCTACATGGTTTCTGCTGACGCAATCAAAAACTTATAATTGAGTTCTGTTCTGTGGTCACACTGACAAGAGCCTCGCTTTGTACTCTTATACTAGATTAAACACAAAAGGATAAAAAAAGCATAATGTTCCCTGCATACGGTTGCATGCTGAATTACAATACTTCAGAGAGGTACAGAGTGACTTTTATTTTGGGGACTAAAGACATGGTCACAACCTGACACGTGTTGCAGGAGTTCAGTTTTGTTCCAGTCAGACTAGTCTGACATAAAACAGCCACTGGTTATATAAAAATTAACACCGATGCCCCACAATCCCCCCAACCCCCAGGCTAATTTTTTTTTTTTACCTGTCACATCTCTTGGTAAAAAACTTGTTTCATCTTTCGCCTGTTCGCTCTCAATTTCATCCTTTTCTTGGCTTGCTGTCTTAAGAGTTACAGCTGTTTTCATCACTCGCTGAGATGCAGAAAATAAAGGTCTTTTATTTATTTAATATTTTTTAAGGTTTTGGAGGGGATTTTAGCTGCTACACCTCATCTGCTACATAATAACAAACATTACATATCTGGTGATTTGGTTGAGATGGTGTCTTTTCCAGACCTGTGATGGTATCAAACAAGGGGGGAAGGGGGCATCTTTTACCTGACATCTTGAAAATGTGATGAGACATAAGTCATGAAAAACTGCAGCACACTGCCTCTGATTCTGCTTTTTACTGAAGCACACACTGTCTGGGTTACATTTGTCTCTGCAAACTTTTAACTACATTCAAGGACACTATGGTGCAAATACACAGGGATTAATCTGGTTTTGTGAATGCTCCTTTGGTTTACTTAAACCTAAGGTAACTTGAAAAAAAAAGGGAGCAAACTCATTTAATTCACAATCTAAAGCATGCATCTCAATGTAATGCAGCACTACTGAGTGACAGACGGATGGAGATGGATGGTTCAGTTTCAAATCAGAGAACAAAGACTGACACTTGGCTCAGACACCAGACAGTCATTTGGTCAGCGTGAGCAGGCCTTTGCAGACAACCTTGATCGTCCCTATTTGCCCTCTGACTCATCAGCCTTAATGAGCCCGCCAGTCCATGACGTCTCCGCCGAGTAAGTCTGCTGTTCATTAAGGGCTCTCCTCAGTAATTGAAAGCAGCGACTGTAGATGAAGATATGAAGGTGGCTGGGAGAGATAAAGTCAGTATACACGCAAAAGCAAAGAGCACGGCTAATGAGGCAGCGGTGTGAAAGCGTCTTTGTGCTGAGCTTTGATTGCGCTCCATGGAGAATAACCTCGTTTAAAGGAACCTGCCAGCGTCCCCCAAGCTCTTCATTCACTACAGCAGCTGAGCTCATACGGCAAGAAACGTCGCCGATGTCAAAAAATTTGATTTTCAGAACACAGAAACATTTTATCGATGTTATTCAAGGTAATTTTTAAAAGGTTAACTATGAAAAAAATGTTTCCGCATTTCATCTTAGTTTAGCCTGTTAGCGTACTAATATTGCTAATTAGCACTTAATACAACAAAAGAATGGAGGCCAATGGTAGAAGGAATACTACATGGGTAAAAGCAGTAATACCACAGTTTAGAGATAAGTCCTGGACTGAAAATCTTATTTAATGGTCCAGTGTGTAAGATTTAGGGGTTGTATATTGGCAAAAAATGGAATATAATATAATAAAAAAAGTGTACTGTTCTTCAGTGTATAATCACCTGAAAATAAGAATCTTTGTGTTTTTGTTTCCCTGGAATAAGTCGTTTATATATACACAGGAAGCAGGTCCTCGTCTACGGAGATAGCCATGTTGCGCTGCCATGTTCATACAGTAAGCCAGAACGGACAAACCAGACACTGGCTGTAGATAGGGCCATTTTTAAAGTGCAACTGCTTTATTCAGCGTTTTTACCACTCTAAATAACTAGGTCCTTTTGTTTTGGAGAGGGGGAGACCTATGCCGATAATTCG
>NW_024630193.1:0-4191 GCF_008729295.1 Plectropomus leopardus
GTTTAGCTGCTAATTTTTTGCAAACTTTACGAACTGACATAATTGAATGAATTCACGAGATGTGTAACCCTTCACTACTTCTGCTACGTGTCACCGATGCACATTTAAATCTTTTTATTCAAGTTAAACAGGAAATAAACACTGTAGTTCATCGATAGCAGCAAAAATCACGCAGGCTCACATTAATTTGAACTTTTTTGTAGGCCTTTCTGATCATTTTATTTGAATGGTTCCCATGTCAACATTTCGGCCTTTTGATTACCTGAAAGGAGAGCTGGGGAGTTATTAAAACATTAGGGTTTAACCTCTCAGAACCATTAATAAAAAATACACAGATTTGCAAGAAATCTGGCATCATTTCATGTCAATCTGCAGAATAAACTGCTTTGATGTCTGTTTTATTGTGCAATTTTCCATCTGCCTTTTTCCATTTAATTATGTTTTACTGTCAAACCTCTGCTGTAACTGTCAGAGCCATGTGAACATCCATTTCTGTTTTTATAGTTCCTTGTTTTTATAAGAGCCACTGTGTGTTCAGCTTTAGACTGAGCATAAATCCATGAGCGAGATACTTTTAACTCCCAGAGGGAGTGAAAATGAACCACTGGAGGCACTTCTTTGATCGATATTGTAAATATTGTTTTAGGTAGAGCTCATTAATGAGTCTCTTGGCTCAGTTCCTTGCACAGGATACTGTCTCTGTCTCTGACATGCTTTTTTTGTTTGATTTTATGACTTTATGACTCGTGGAAAATAAACTCTGAGCCTGTCTGTGAGAGCGGGGCGAAGGAGACGTTCTGGCCAAACCTCATGGAAAAAGAGCCGAGTTTTAGGGTCTGTTTTATGGCCATGTTGGTAAAAAAAGAAGCAGACAGGTTGATAGATGTAGGTCAATACAATTTCCTGGGAAAAAAAAGAAGAAAAGAAATAAAAACCAAAGTGTGTCTGCATCAGCCGTATCATTACAGGAGAGGTTGACTGCTGACCCACATATTTACCAGGACAATCCAGTCTGACGCCAGCAGTGACTCACCACCTCTTTAAAATCAGACAAGTTGACTGAGTCCAAATTATTATTCACCACAAACAGACCCAGCTGCAGACAGAAACAAGCGCGCGCGCGCACACACACACACACACACACACAAACACACACACACACCTGCCAGACTAATCCAGGAGAGGTTGCTCCACAGAAACAGTAAAATAGGTGTGATTTTCTTCTGTATAACTGCAAATTGTGTTTTTATAGGTAAGAATGGGCGTCCTATTTTGTGTGTGTGTGTTTGTGTGTGTGTGTGTATGTGTGTGTTACATATTGGCCCACTTATGAAAAAGTTATGTAAATGTGACCTGTTTTTTTTTTTTTTTTTGTTATCTTATCTCTTTCGAAAGATATCCAGTAGCCGTTATATGACCAGTGAAAAATAAACAGACACTGATCAGTTTCAAAATATAATGCTGTTAATATCATATTAGAAACATTACAAAACACCAGATAAGAATAAATGTCTCTTTGCAGTTTACAATAAATTATTTGATATTTTTACAGTTTAAGTTCTCCTTCAGGCAGCAGCTGTCCGGCAGATGATGAAATCTTTAAGTAATCTCACCAGTTTGGTTACTGGAAATGTAAAAAAATAAGTTTCCAGCAGGTTGAGAAGAGATTTTTGCTCTGTATTTTTCTAAACTGTTTTATTTTGACTTCATTTGCTTTATTTTGTAACTTCATATCACTTTTTCTTTTCAGTCGCAGTCCTTTTAAGTGGTTTTAAAGCTCAATATAGTGCATTCGTTGCACGTGATTTCATTCAAAGTTATCACAACTCTGAAAAAAGATTGATGCAAACCCTTTTTTTACCATGCCAAAGAGCATTTGTTTTATAAATTGTGATTTGCAAAGCAATTATTTCATCCCATGTCATATATTAACTATGTTGTCAGTTTGTTCTTTTGCACCCGAAAGACCAAAAAAAAAATCAATTCATGCTGCTGAAATGAAGTTAAGTCTTTTCTCCAATATAACGGAACAAAATGGAACTTGCCATAATGCCCCCAAAAAATGAAAAACACAACAGCAAAGTCTCTTTCCAGAAATCATGAACCAGTTACTTCAGATAATCCACAGACCTTGTTGTGAGCAGTTTCATGAAGGAACTATTTTCTTTCTTTTGAACTGCACCCACCAACCGTATCGCTTACATCTAGCTCGCCCGACACCACCGAGCTATAGGTAACATTTTTTGAGCTTTGAGCACCATAAGCCGAATCTCATCTAGTCGGCAAATCACACTAAAGCAAACTAAATTTGTGTTTTAAAAATGTGTTTTTTTTTCATTTCGGGCGAACTGTCCCTTTAACCATCATAACACAGTCGTTCAACTCCGACCTGCTCGCCTTATCCGGCCAATGAGGTCTCGGCCTGTGTGTGACTGTCAGGCTCGAGTATCCAGTGAGAACAAAGTGTGCCGTCTCCTCTGGCTGTCAGTTGCTATGGCGACTATCGATGCAGCATAGAGGGAGCGTTGCCAGGGGTAACAGGAGTCGGGACTTAATTAAACAGATCAATACATACTCACACTGGACCTTGTGTGTGTGTGTATGTGTGTGTGTGTCATTTTTTCTGTGTTTTGTGCCGTTGCTGCTGACAGACACGTAATGTGTTTTTCATGTTTGCGTGAGTCAGACTGATGCACGCTCAGATCATCCTGGTGTTTAATACAGACGGCTATTAGACTGCATCTGTGTTTGTGTGTGTGTGTGTGTGTGTGTGTGTGTGTGTGTGTGTGTGTGTGTATGTGTGTGTGTGTGTGTTGTAACATTGCATTTACAAGCTCAGCAGGAGTCCCAGGTGGTTGTTGTTGTGGGAGCTAAACACTGACAGGACTGTCTGTGCACGTTTCTTCTTAACACGCAGCATGTCAGCGCTCACAGAACTCCTGCGTCTCCTCTGTCTCCTCCGTCTCCTCTGTCTCCTCTGTCTCCTCCGTCTCCTCCGTCTCTTTCTCCTGAATCTGTCTTGTTGTCTTCCACATCTCAGCTCCTGATCTCACGTGCCCCTTCTTACCCTCCTTTTGTTTCATCTATCTTTTCCCCTCTCTGTTTGTCTCTTTTCTTCCCTCTCTCATCCTGGAAATGTCAGCCTGAATTGCTCTCAGCGCCGCGTCAAAATCCACCAATCGTGAGACAGCTGTGGCGTTCCTGGGATGCTCTCCCAGGAAAAAGCTGCCGTGGCAACCTGTGCTTTGTACCGCAACAAGTCTCGTGTTGAAGAGCACAAACACACATATGCTCTGTCCTTCATGTTTTTTCTAGTTATTCTTTAGGTACAAAGACGTGTTGGTTTGTCCACTGAGCCGGTCTAAACGGAAATATATCAACAACGTTTGGATGGACTGCCGCAAAATTCGGTCCAGATGTTCATTTTCATATGGGGTCGACAGATTATCAGCCTGCCTGGTTATTTAGGCCAATATTTCGCATGTTGCCAATTATCTTTATCAACATTTTATTTTCATGATTGCTGATAAAAAATCAAAGTGTTACCATGGGAGGAACTCCTACATTGAAAAGAGAATTTTATTTTTTCAATTTTTATTTAAATTTTCAGATGACTTTATAAAAATTGTTGCTGTTTTGATGTTTAGATTTAGTTTTAGTTTTCATTTGCTAAAGGCATTTAAAGTGTAGTGCTGCGTTTTTTTACAAATTCGAAATAATGACAGAAAGATTTTCAGTGTTTTTGTAAATGCATATAATTTCCAAATACTGGTTTTCGGTCTCATTAACTACTAATAATCGGTATCATTATTGGCCCTGAAAAACAATATCGATCGAGCCCTAATTTTCTCATCAGGATAAATTGTTTTTCTGCTGCTTCTTTGCTGGTCGTTGTGCCACCACGAAAATAAGGCCTGAAGGCATCAGCAAAAACAACGTTTAAAGAGATTTAGATTTAATTTTGTTTTAAATCACAGTTTAACTTTAAATCATGCTGCACCAAGCTTTAAAAGTATCTTAAAATTAGAAAAGATTACCTTTAGACCTTTAACCTTACCAACAAAGTTTTTCTCAAAGGCTGAGAAATAAGAGCTTCTCTGTCGAGCCGCTACGAATGATGCAAGGCCAAATAACTGACTTTTAACATAACTAGCAAACACTTTTGTTAAAGAATACAGAGCAACTAAAACT
>NW_024630194.1:0-3225 GCF_008729295.1 Plectropomus leopardus
TTTTAAAAAAACTCTTTGGGCCGTTCTCGTCTAAATGTGGCTTAAAACAAACATGCCAACCCCCAGGGAACGACAGGTACAGCAGCAGAGGAAACAACACACAGAGGCGAGGTGGGGATCACCTGACGACAGCCTCAGCCAATCACAGACGTCCTCAGGATGAATACACAGAAACACGGCGGCGTGGCGTCCAGCAGGAGCTCTGCACTCTGAGCCGCTCGCTTCATTGATTAATGATTCGGAAATGATCGGAGGAAACTTGCTTTGATGGACTGATCTCTACCCGACCAGAGTTCCCTTTGAGTCTTTGGTCAGGACCCTCACAGTGCACACACACACACACACACACACACACGCACACACACACACTGTTCAGAGTGTAAATAATATCCCTGTCAGCGGCTGGAGGAGGACGCTGAGCTGATAACAGAGTTTCAGGAGGAGGAGGAGGAGCTGAGGGTTGGAGCAGAATCCTAAACTGTGAACTGAGATCATGAACTGAGCGTGTGCAGCTGAGGCGTCTTTGGCCTGCGAGCCGCGGGGCCTGAAGAAGAAGATGATGATGATGATGATGATGATGATGGCACCAGCATCTCCTTCAGCCTCGGCCTGTGTGGAGCTGAAACACCGGAGTGGAAACACTCACAGCTCGCAGAGCAGAGACAAGATGATCCAAGGTCAGTTGAAAATATACTCCTAAACAAAGCACCATGTTGTGCTGTCACTCTCTCTCTTACAGCTCTCAGCTCCACCACAAAGACCATTTTCCTCCACATGAGATCTGCTGCTTCAAGGACTCTCGGAACAATAACCTGCCTGCGTCTCACGTGGATCTATTGTCATCAGGGATGTGTCCTCAGCAGAGGCTGCTACCCAAACAAAGGAAGTAGAAAAATCCTGGATTGCATGGTCTCTTTCCAACCTGCAGAGTAAGATGCACCTGCTGATGTCCCTGCTGATCACACTTCAGGTCCATTAAGACCTGCTGCTTTTTGGTTCTGAGTACCAACTTTTCATTTATTCCTGGTGAAAATGTTCCAAACTCGGTGCCACAAGTTACCTGACTTTGTTTCTGAGGTGATAAAATGCTGATTTTTGTTATTCACATAACTTGTTCATTGTCCATCAGGTGATCTGCAATCTTGAGCCTTTTGTCTTTGTTGCCTAAGAAGGACCTCTGTTTTATCTCTGTTTCGTTGCAAAAAAAAAAGAACTCATTCAGTTATAAATTTGCACCATACATTTGCATGATGACTCTTTGGGATTGTAATTATTTGATGAAAGATTGAAATAAATTTGGGCGACATGCGCGTAACTGCGACAGGCGAGGTAGTTCTGAAGGGTGAGGCCAGGTGGGGGCATGTGCAGGTAGAAAAAAAGGGTGCCAAGAATTGATCCTGAAGAACCACAGGTCCGGGGCAGCTGTTTTTTTTAAATAGTGGTTCACTTTGGAGACAAAACACTCCAGATCTGTTGAGTATGATTCAAGGAAATTTAAAACTGCTCCGGAAAACCAACACAATCTGTCAGTCTGTGCAACAGTATACAGTCATCAGCAGTATCAAGACCAACTGTTTTCCTCAGCATACCTGAAAAACTGAGGCTGTTTTCATCAACCTTTCAGTTTCAGTACTGATCCAGCACTTTGTAAACGGAGAGAGGTGAAACTGGATTTGGCTGTTTGAACTTCAGACTCTCAGCATGGAGTTGGTTCACACAAACACACACACACACACACACACACACACACACACACACACACACGCTCCCTGCTGGAGTTGACATATAAGGAGCACAAGGGCACCTGTATGGCAGGCAGGAGGGGCGGTGGAGAGACAAAACCAGGACTTTCATGCAGGACTCTGGTGTTCTCTTCCTGTCTGAATGTGATGTTTTTTCTCCACCTCACCATGTGCCTCCCTCCTCTAATCCTAACCATCTGTGACAATATGTGTGTTTGTTGATGTCCCGGCTTTGGTAGGCATGTGCTGTTGATGCCTAAACATAAACACGAGCAGCGTCACATGGCACATGGCAGCAGCACACTGGAACGTCAACAGAAGGATACCTAGAGTGTAACATGCAGACGCAGAAGGATATATAAAGTGTAACATGCAGACGCAGAAGGATACCTAAAGCGTAACATGCAGACGCAGAAGCATACCTGCTGCATCTAACTGTTGCTTCCTCAGAGTTAGATCTGATTTGAGAGCAGATGTTCAGTAAAGCAGATTACAGCAGCCAGCGGTTTAATTATTGATGTATTTTGGAGCTCTGACAGGAGTCCAGTGACCCGCACATCCGTCTCCACCGACACCTCCTCCTCCTGGAGGATCCCACACTGTCATCCCGGCAGGGGGTTGCTTTATAAAGCACTCTGTGGTTTGTGTGTTACACTATGAACCATCCAGAGCTCTCAGCTGATTTGGACATGTCTGATTCGTGTCCCCAGAGTCAAGGACAGGCACAGAGATGAGGACTTGAGTTTTTTTTTACACCACATATCTGGATCAAAGTCCCAGACCAGAACAGAGATCTTATATCTCAGTGGGACATTTTCGGCTCAATAAAGCATAAGTAAGATAAAGATAAATAAAATGAAAGCTAAAGGTCACCTGCAGCTCTCAAATATTTCAAATCAAAGCTGAAGACTTTTCTGTTCACTGCTGCTTTTTATTAAATCAAATATTCATCCATTCCTTACATTGTGTAACTTTTGTTCTTGTATTTTATGTCTTTGTCTTGTTTTTATTTCCTGTTCTCTCGCTCTTTATTGACTGTTTGTAATTATATGTTAATGTCTTTTTATAATGTGTTTGTTTCTTTGCTCTCTGTATGGAGATCACTGTGAATCACTCCAAGGCTGAAATGTGCTGTATGAATAAACTTTGCCTTGCAGTGTATTGTGAATCTGCCGCAGGGTCTCCATATTTATTCTGACCTGGACCACACACCCTGAGGGAAACGCGGTCATCAGTCCAGTCCAAGTCCACAAAAAAAAAACACATGCTTTGTGGTTCATTCTTTACTTTAGAGACAGCAGCAGAGAAACAAATGTATATTCAGTAACTGTTTTAGATTAACATCCTCTGAAAGTCCTTAAAGTGCTCTGAGAATTAGGAATTTTTAACACTGATATAATCCAACCCAACCGCCAGAAAAAAAATTGTATATGCATTGTATGTTCCTGCAAACCACAGATATGTTACATTTATGTTAGTATGC
>NW_024630195.1:0-1723 GCF_008729295.1 Plectropomus leopardus
TATTAATACTACCATTATACAAATACGGACATGTTTTTTTTGTCTTTTTTTTGGTAACATCCTACGTCTCCTTGGCAGTTCATCCGTACGTTGGAAAGTCGTCCGGACTTTAACGCTCGTGCTCGTGGTTACTTTGCGTCGCTGCTGACGGTGGCGCTGCACGGTAAACTGGAGTACTACACGGACATCATGAGGACGCTGCTGCTGGAGATGATGGACGAACACGTGCAGAACAAAAACCCCAAACTCATGCTGCGCAGGTACACACACACACACACACTCACATTACATATTTAAAAAATGAGTTTAAAATGATAAAATGGCTTCTCATGTTTTTATCTGTGTGTGTGTGTGTGTGTGTGTGTGTGTGTGTGTGTGTGTGTGTGCAGGTCAGAGACGGTGGTGGAGAGGATGCTCTGTAACTGGATGTCCATCTGTCTCTATCAGTTCCTGCGGGTAACACACACTTTGTGTTTGTGTTTTTCTTCGTTGGGATTTCTCGTCTCTGTTCTTCTTCCTCTCCGTTTTTTTCTTCTGCTGTTTTTTATTTTATTGATTCAAACTGAAACTTTTCTCCGTCTCTTTTGCTGAAACCTCTTCAGTGTGTTTTGCCCTTTCTGTGTTTTTGTAGAACTGATGCCAAGATTTTCTGCTGATGTTCAGTCTTTAAATGTACGTACGTGTGTGTGTGTGTGTGTGTGTGTGTGTTTTAGGACACAGCAGGAGAGCCTCTGTACAAACTGTTTAAGGCGTTGAAGCATCAGGTGGAGAAAGGACCGGTGGACGCCAAGATGAAGAAAGCCAAATACACCCTGAACGACACGGGACTGCTGGGGGACGATGTCGAGTACTCCGTACTGGTCAGTACACACAGTACTACACACGCTATATACTGCAGTACACACAGTGTTCTCCAGTTCAGGACAGGATGAACATTGTGCATTTTGCAGTATTTTTCTTCCTTTTGCTGTTTTTAAGATATTTATACTAAAGATTTTCAGGCTATTTTTTCAGATACATTTTTATTAAGATGTGAACAAAACAGGAGAGACAAAGAAAACACAAAACAGCAATAATTCTAACAATATACAAATTACTGGCAACTAAACCCAGAAAGAAAAAACAAAACGAAACAGACAGAAAAAAGATTAAAAATAACATAAAAAATAAAAAGCCTATCACACATTGCATTTTGATATTGAGTTATGGCTCTGCATCATTTAAAATTTGCAGGTTCTCAAATGTGAAGATTTGCTGCTTTTCTCTGTTTTTAACATTTCATCTAGTAAACAACTCATTTTTTAGCAAATTAATCAATGATGAAAACAATGCAGCAGTGGGTCGGGGGCGGGCATTTTTATAGCAGCAGACGAATTAGAAGAAGATGAACAATTCGGCATTAAAATGTGCATTCTGCATCACATGAGGCTCAAACTCACAACCTCAGACACCAAGTGTCCCAGTGAGCTCCATGCACAGAGAAACCAGAACCAGCCAGCAGGGGGCAGGATATCAGCTGTCTGTGCATGGAAAGGCAGATTTCAAACTGCTGCCAAAAACTCACTCATCAAGACTGAACTCTGAGAATCTGCAGACTTCATCCAGACAGCAGAGAGATGCTGATCATTAGTTTTTGCAAAGATTGATTTGATCCATAAGTGAAATTTTGATGTTTAAAGATGCCATTTTCCCACAGACTGCAGTAGTTTACATGAGGGCAGAA
>NW_024630196.1:0-3407 GCF_008729295.1 Plectropomus leopardus
CCCAGAAATGAGGTAACATTCGGACATTGGAGAAATAATCACCTCTGTCTCTAGTGCTGATGCAAACAGCACACAAATAGCTATGAATTGCATGCACCAGCATGGACAGAAAGCGGACGCTCAGCTCTGTATCTCACGCCTCAGATGTGAAGAGAAACAGCAGAACTTCTCTTTTTTATTATTAATACTCAGAAAGGGATGGTCACTGTATGGGAAGGCTATTCCTGTAGGCTCACTCATTTTGTGAATAGGCCCATGTTCAGCCCATAGACATAAAGATGGACAACATGACAGCTCCTCCAAAATGTGGCTTTTCAATCTTGATCGCCCCCTGGGGTCTTTCTGCAGCATAGGTCATAAAGCCTGCCCCTCCATGTTAGTGATGGACATAGGCCCAACTAAAAACTCAAAGTACATGTTGAATACATTTTTCCCAAAGATGGTTTCTGACACTGAAGGAAGTTCTCATAGAATGTCATGGAAACACTTCAATTATAAAAAAAAAAAAAAACACTTTTTACGTTGGCATGAGGTGGTATTTCAGGCAATTTGTAAAAGCCATATTTCGCAATACTGCAATGGAAACTTTTTGGGCTTTTCTAGGTCACATGATGCTATGGCTATGTGCTTGTCAGTAGGAACTGGCTCCCTCATGATGCAGGAGGAGCTACAAGAGCTGTTATTGCATGATATAACTCTTCAAATTGAGCGGATTGTCTGAAAGTTTTGAATCCACAATTCCTCTGTGAAATTGTGAACTATAAGCTCCCAGAAATCCCTCATATGTGACTGCTCCCACGTATAAGGGGCTCGCCTTTCCATTATGGCTCCATAACACACCTACGTGGCCTTGGATTGAAAATGATGACGGTAGTGTGGTGGCTGCAATAGAAATAAAGCTGCTAATGTTTTGAACATCCATCACCATGCTTCTTGGAATGTCCATCACTCGATGGAAATCTCATAATTGTGTTTTATTGACATTTTAAAAAATATGGCTTAAATTTTGTGCAAATCTATAGAAACCCGCCGACAGAGAGCCTGGCTCTGTTGAACCTGCTTTGTGGTACAGACCCCAGAGAGTAACATTGATCTTCTCATTTGACCATTTATTTCAACAACTGAGTGCATTTAGTGAAATGTTGGTCCGTCCCTTTAAGGAATGAAGGCATCAAACCTGAAAAGGCATTTATCCTTCTCATACTTATGGTTGGTGATGTAGCTCAGAGCCCTCAGAGGTCATATTGTATATTTTGTCATACTTGAAGACAAGAGAATGTGTGCTGATGCTGATGTTTACAAGCAACACAATGTGTGACTCAAGTACCATTTCATTTTCTGATGGAGCTGAGTGACGCATGCTGATGGATTGCTCAAGGTGCCATATTTGCTTCTGTCAGGAGCCTTAATGAAAAAGCACATTTTGATTTTCAATATGAAAGGCAAGAAGCACAGGCTGTCTGGCAAATTGATGTGTGCAGTCAAGGGAGACCTATACATTACATGCACAGGATTGATGTCACTGCAGGCGTGTGTGTGTGTGTGTGTGTGTGTATCACTGTAGTGAAAAAGCAGCCCTTTTCTTCTAAATATATATAAAAAGTGTTGAGGAGGGGATATTTTCTTTGCTTCTTCTTCTTGTATGACAAGGACAGGAAAAATGTGATTTAACCTCTTTGCACTCAATTAAAGCTTCATTGCATCAAAACCTGCAAAAAGTCACAGAATAATATGTCATCAGAAAATAATCTAAAACAAAGAAAATGTCAAAGTATAGCATGTAGCCAAAGAAAAAAAAAACATGAAAACATCAGGAAATGCTGACCAAAAAAATAATTAAAAAAAAAAATGAGAAACATCAAAGGATCAATCAAAAAAATGAAGTCAAATATATAATCCAAAAATAATCTAAAGTCAAAGTAAAAGTCATGATATATTTTAACATATAAAAAGTATAAAAAATGCCATATTTATAACACATTATTATATTCAAAAAACACAAAAATGTTTTACAGTATAATAGGATGTCCAAAAACATCATAGTATAGTATTTCATCAAAAAATTACAATGAAGTATAGTAAAGTGTGTCATCCTAAAATCATGAAAAATGTCAGAGTATACTATTTCACCCAAAAATCATGAAAGAAAATCATGATATAGTATGTCATGCAAAAATCATTAAAAAAATAATTGTAAGTGAACTGTCCAAAAATCATAAAAAATGTCATAGTATAGTATGTCATCCAAAAAAAGACAAACAAAAAAAAGGTATCTATACTATGTTGTCAAAAAATCATAAAAACGTCAAAGTACAGCATGACATCCAAAAATCTTTAAAAAACGCCACTGAAAACTCTGTCATGCAAAAATCACAGAAAACATCATTATTTAGTATGTCGTCCAAAAACCATTAAAAAGGCCATTGTATAGTATGTCCTTAAAAATATCAAATATCAAAATATTTTAACAAACATTGTAGTATACTATGTTTTCCACAAATGTAAAAATACCATTATAATGTATGTCATCCAAAAATCATCCTAAAAAAGTGAGTGTGAAATCACATACTAGTGGTATAGTTTAGTACTCCATCCAAAAATGATTAATAAAAAAAAGGTCACAGTGTAGTATGTTGTAGAAAAATCATATAAAACATCACAGTAACATTGTCCTCTGAAACTCGGCAAAAAACATACAAAAAACATTATGGTATAATGTGTCATGCAAAAATAATAAAAATCATTGAAAAACTTTATAGTATAGTATGTCATCCCTAATAATTATAGAAAAAAACAACATAAAAACATCACAGTAAAATTTGTCATCCAAAAGTCATGAAAAATGTCTTAGTAGAGTATTTCATCCAAAAATCACAAAAAAAAAAGAAAGAAAAAAACATTATTGTATGGAATATCATCCAAAAATCAGTACAAAAAACCCTTCATAGTCAACTCAGCAGGCAATTAATATAGAGATTGATGTTTTTAATATTGTTTTTTTGACTTTAAGTGGTAACCAAAGAAACTGAAGCTGCTGCTGCTGAGTGTGATTCTCACACTGGAGAAATGTGTAAGAATCTGAAAGACCACACATAAAAGGGTTGATGACAGAGTCGAGCTGTTTTGGTGTCTGTGAGAGTTTTTGGGACCGTTTAATGGCGTGTGGCTCTAACAGGAAGTCTGCAGATCCTCCAGAGAGATGTGATGGTCTCCAGCACAAAAAAAGGATCTAATGTAGATATCTTTAAAGTGGGGATGTTTCAATGCTGCTACAGACTTCTTTCAGTTGATACCTTAAATGTACTGATAGCTAGCCCTAACTGTTGGCTAAATACATGAAAATGACCAAAGGTCTGTGGCAAGTGATTTTGTTTAAGCAAGTTGTTTCATTAACCCTAAGGGCCCGC
>NW_024630197.1:0-3183 GCF_008729295.1 Plectropomus leopardus
CAGTCTCATTCCTCAAGAATTGCTGTATTTTTGTACACTCCCTTCAAACAATGAATTAATGTACCCCTCTCCCTAAAAATATCCTGGAACATTAGTTCTAAAATGATTTAAAATTTGTATAAATAGACTTGATCTGGACTTTAAAACAAGTATAAATACAAGTTGTTTTTTTTTGATAAATGCAAGTTAGTTGTCACTGTGTCATTTCTGCTGTCAATCCTTGCCTCAAAAATCCAGATATTTTCTCTGAGGCGTAGTTAAATGGCTACAGCTAAATGAGTTAAAAGTCATCCTGCAGAAATCATGATTCAAGGGGACACATAAACATGATAGATAAGAGGTGAAAAATATCCCTTCAGCTCCTGTAATGGCTTATTTACTTTCCTGCGCAACCCAAGACTCTTAAACCCCTGGCAACTGTTTGAGCTAGAGAGGAGGGTAATGAATTGAAGTAAAGATGGAAATAAATAGCTTTAACAGATTCCGCTACAGTGCTGTGCCCCGGTCATGTGGGTCCAACTGCGAAGCCATTATTACTACTATCATTATTATTATTGAAACCATAGTGAGCTGCTGGTCTCACAGCAATCCCGGTATCACATTAAAATGCCAATCATGTCGAGTCCTCTGCACTCACTTTTCCCTTTCATTTCTCAGATATTCTCTCAATCTCTATGCTCCTTCATCCCTCCTTCTACCCCTCTTCTCGCTCTCTCCGCACTCACTGGAGTAAGTGCACAATCCTAACTGATTGGGGGGAAAAACAGAGGATTACATAAATAATTTATCGTTTTCTCTCTGTGGGTGATACAATATGATTTTCTTCTCTGTTTCCCCTCGCAGTTCACAGTCTCTCTTCGCCTCTCTTTGCCTCTTGTGTGTTTGGCGCTCATAATCTCCACCCCTCTCCATCCTCTTCTGTGCCACGCTTTTTCAACCATCCTCACCTCTTTGCACGTCATGCCACATGAAGATTTGGATCTTTCCAGTTCTCTTCCAATTTACTTCTTGCAACATTTTCAATGGAGCATCTCTCAGTCCATCTCCCATCCTGCTTTTGAAATATGTATGACTGCTATTGGCCCCACTAGATCACTGAGTGGACAAAGCTCATCTAAATGGGGCTTAAATTATGTAGGGTGAATACCAGCGTAGTCCTGGCATGCAAACCAGCTGTTAAACAGTGTTTCCATGGTAATGGACTATGATCAGAGAAAATGTACTTTTTGCCTTTTTATTGTGGCGTGACAACGTTTCAGTGTGATAGTGTGCCTGTCTGCGTTCATGTGTGCAGTGTGTGTGCAAGTGTGTGTAGCCCTTTGGCAATGTGTCCCTCACATTTTTTGAGGCCAGGTTTTTGATAAAGCTCCCTATTCAGCAGAGGAAGGCTTTGAAGCAGATGTGTGAGAGAGAGAGAGACAGACTAAGAGAGAGCACTGTGTAATATCTGTCATACATGCTTGCTAATATGTTTAATTTCCATGTATGTTTTACTATATCCCTTGCCCTTTCATATAGCTGGTGTCTTGTTGCTCTAGATGGTTCGGGTCCATTTGTTGATATTTCTTTGTTGTGGCCATCATTTGAATCAGTGATACCAAAGTTGTAAATGGATCTAGGCAGGTGGCAACATCAATCGTAAAGAGGAGCAGTCAGACAATCAGACATGTTTTAAAGGGATAGTTTGGATCCATTTAAATGGGTTTGTATGATCTACTTTTCCATAGTCTGTATATTACATCCATTAGATGATGGTCAGCATGTTCTCAGAGGCATTAGAAAACTGTATTTTAGCAATCGAAGTTTAAAGTTCCATCAAAATAAGATAAATAACTGTTTAAGTGTAAGCTATATAGAGAATATTTTGACAGCTTTACCTTGATGCAGACAGCACGCTCTGACGGGGAAGCAGTTAACGGCTCTTGTCGAAGCCACCACACTGCATTGACATAAACAGTCATTTTGGCTCAAGAAAGGCGGCTAAACCAAGGCACTCCTCTTATATTAAAAAGCTTTATTATCAAGGCTAGTTCATGGTTGAACAGATAAAATGAAGTCAACATGTATCGGCGACACACAGCCTTTATCAGGGCATGACGACAGCCAATAGAAATGGTGGCCAAAAGCCACAAAAGCAAGACTGTAAAATAACTGTTTTCCTTTTTATGACTAGTAGCTGATACTGCTCTCCTTCTGCATTTGGTCATGAGTCCTTTTTTTCCATCATACTACATTCATGTTCCCTAAAAGGTCTGGTACATATGTTATTAGCCAGTGTGTTTGTCACTTCCATAGCCTACTAAACTTTTCTGTTTACCCTGATTAAAGTTGTGATTAAAATGCTTAGCGGCTGTTACACAGCTCTGCAATTTGCTTCAAAAGACCCCTTTTAAAGTTCCTGCTTTGAACCGCTCAGCCATACGTTCTAAAAAATAATTACCAAACATGTTGTGCAATATTGTTCCAAGCTTATATCAAACTTGATCGAACAGGAATTAGTGGAACAAACCCCCCTCCTGTTCTCTCCTGCTGATTTACTGTGAGTCATTCCACGCCTTATGAATATTCAGAACTGCAGTTGGTCTGCTTTTTGTTTTCACCCTCTGTCTTTCTTTAGTTGTCCCCCTCCTTTCTCAGCAATTGCCGCTTTTCCACCCACACGAGGACAGAGATATACAGAAGCACACATGCGCACTCACACACACACACACACACACACACACACACAGTGTCTCACTCACTCACACAATAGTGGTTGGAAAGGCAACCTGATACTCGTTCCATTCATGAATATTCATCCACACCTGCTTCCGGCTGAAAGTTTTTAGCAGGTTTCATTGCTGCTTCGACAGAAGTTTGGACCTGAGCTCTTTTGTCTATCGTGTGTGTGTGTGTGTGTGTGTGTGTGTGTGTTGTGTTGTGCTGGCCCTGTGGCTGATGCTTCAGTTCATGTATAGTAATAGGCGATAACCATGTTTATTTCTATATTGTTTTTTGTCAATAATATTCCACCTGCACACTAAAGTGATATCTTTTGCCACATAAAAATGTATTAACTATAATTGGTTGATGTTTTGACCTTGTGGTAAAATTATGCTTTTATTCTCCTGGTGGGAGCTTACATATCGTGTTTTTATTGCCTATGAAATAGCAAGGGTTACTAAATGGCGACAGGCTGATTTG
>NW_024630198.1:0-1804 GCF_008729295.1 Plectropomus leopardus
CTGTCCACTCACTTCTTTAACCATGGGTTGTGGCGGCCGATTGATTGGGTTGGGGTTGCTCTGCCAAGAATTGTTTGTCCAACCATAGAATAACCAAGAAAATTACAGAGCAGCATAAGTCAACGTGTTCCATTTTCACATTTGCTTACCTCTGAACATTATGCTTTCCCACTGTCCAATGCTGTCAGCATCAGACACTACACTGATCTGAATTCAGTGGCAGATCCTCAAATTAGTATCCCCATTGGTATTCAATATAAGACTGTCATGATCCAGATCAGTGGGTAAGCTTTACTCTGTCACACATCATGTCACAAGCACTGATGTGAGTCTTCCTTGTGACAACAACTACTGTTTGGCTTTTATTTTCAGCCAGCATATTCTGATGGTATACATGCTGAAAGGTACATACAGGTTTTGGAGCAGCATTTGCTGCCATCCATCTGTCTTTCTCAGGGACGCCCCTGCTTATTGCAGCATAACAAAGAGTGCAGGAACCAGGCTGGCCTGCAGTCAAGACCTGTCTTCCATTGAAAATGTGTCGCACGTTTTGAAGCACAAAAAAAGAGCTGAAAAAAAAGAAAGAAAAAAGCCTGAGTTCCCAGACACTTGCTGATTGTTGCTAAAAGAAGCAGTGATGTAACACTGCAGTAAACATGCTCCTGTCCTGACATTTTTGAAATGTGTTGCAGGCATCAGATTCAGAATGAGTGTATATTTGCAAAACAACCCAACAAAGTCTCTGAGTTTGAAAATTAAATATCTTGTCTTTTAACTGTATTAAATGGAATTTAGGCCAAAAAGGATTTGCAAATCATTGCATTCTGTTTTAACTCATATTTTAATAAATTGGGAAGCTGTTTTATAGATCTATTAGTGTTCAAACTGTCCCGAGCAAAAGAGGTGCCGGGCCATTTTAGGACAACACGTGCAGTGTTTGTCGGTCTTCTGTGTGTCATATTGGCCTTAGACCACCCTGGTTGTATGTTGGTTTCATTGCCTTCTCTCTCTGCTGTAATCTTACACAGATCCACCTGTTGTACCCTATTAACTAGCTCTCTCCGTCTTTCCTACTCGCAGCTCTGTGCACATCTGAAGGAACAGAGTGGAATAAAGAAAGTCTAAAGTCTGTTTATTGTTACTGTAAGTCTCCACTGGATTCTCTTATCTTAAGTTACTGCCTTAATCAATGGGGAGAGACACCCACTTAAAGGTAAATTACACAACGTTTTATTGTCTGTTTGTTAAGAGCTTACCGACATTTATGAATACACAGACTCTTGTCAATAATGTCACGTGATAACAGTAGAGCTTCAGCACTGCTGTCTGGCAGCTGGAATGTGACTCTTCCTGCAGCGGAAAATAGCCAAATGGTTTCTTAGCATACTGTCATGGTTTTATTCCCGTCTTTCAGAGCAAATTTTCCCAACTTGCTCATTGGTTCAGGTTGGGTGGGACTCCATTTGGAAAAAGGTGACGTCACATTAACCACTAGGGGCAAGAGTCATGTCTGAGTTACAAGCAATGGGGCTACTCCCAACAGTGGTGGGGCTCAAATCAATGTCAGAATTTCAATATGAATACATACACAATAGAAGAGCACCATTCCCAGTAGTTGGAAGTATCACGTATGAAACTGCTATGGATTAAACAGTTATACTGCCTCTGTTACTCACATGCAAAATTACATTGAAAGTAACAGATGTGGACAGTCGCTAGCAGAGGCGGAAACACATCATTGTTTTGCGAATAAGTCTCAAGTCTTTGCAAGTCCCAGTTCAAGGCTGACAAGTCCAATGTCACT
>NW_024630199.1:0-5969 GCF_008729295.1 Plectropomus leopardus
GTGTGTGTGTGTGTATTTATTCAAAAGTATTAAAGGTACTGATGGTAATTTAAATGAGAATAATTTGTGTCTGACATCTAGAATTCCATGTTTTGTTGCTTTTGAATTCATTAAAATGATCACAAAAAGCTTTGCCAATGATCTTTTATCTCCATTCAGTAAGAGGTAAATATGAATTTCATGCATCCAATACACTTAGAAGCATTTTATTACTTAAACATGTAAACTCTTTGCTATTTTTTCACAGAAGTAACGATCATCATAATCATTGTGTCATAATCATAATAAGCACAGTAAATGATCTTTTCGTTCTGCAAGACATTTATGAATTCAACATGCATCAATTACACCAGTGTTAAAAAAGTAAACTTTTTTTCCACAAAGGTATACTGTCTTTTACAGTAAATTAATGCTATAAACTTGTTAAAGCAACAAAATGGCAAAATACTGATTCGATTCTGAAGGTATCGATCATATGCATTTTCATTGCATTAAAAAGCCAGCAGGCTTTCTGTGCATTGGGAATGAGCTCAAGTTTCTCCAAAGACTCAGTCTCTAAAATTATAATAGGAATGCAGATTATTTTCAGTGAGGGCATTTTGAAACTGAAAGCTGTTTATGTCTGTCTGTAAGATTTAATCAATATTCAGGAGAGCAGAGCAGCAAAAAAATGAATGCAGTTTTGAATCTCAGAATTTGCCTATGAGGCAAAAAAAAAAAACTCTTTCAGGGTTCTACAGCTTAAGACTTAAGACTTTTTAATGCCACCTGGGATGAAATTTAAGACAAGCTTTACTTCTTTTTTGGTCGAGTTGAAAAATAATATGATCTACTAAAACTTTCTAGAGTGAAACACAATATGCTTATTCATGTGTTATTCAACTAAATGTGGTTAATGTTTCAGTGTTGTTGTTTCCTCTGCATAACAGAAATGTGAGAGGCATTTTGTTCGTTATTTAACAAGCAGATTTACCAGTTATTATGGGATTTTATAGTTCATGTCAGAAAAAAACTATTCATGATATTATTCTTCCCATTTCTAAGACTTTTGAAAGATTGATTTAAGGCATTTTAATAACAATTAAGGCCACATTTTTAGATTAATAAATGTCTTTTCAGACTTTTTAAGGATCCACAGGAACCCTGCTCTTCGTATCTGCTATTCAGTGCCTTGATTTTGTAAATTAAAATACAACTGTGAATTGCTGAAAGTGAAAAAATCCCCCAAAAATCTGGTTTACATCGTCTCGTCTTTATTTTACAGTAAACTCAAACCACCTGTACTCCAAACAAAATAAACATCAAATATTCTAATTATGACTTCTAAATCTTCTTATGTGACATCTAACTTGGCTTTGCTTCGTCGATATACATTTATGCTTTAGAATAATACATTCTAGGAAACAAGTTCCATCAAAAACAGTGATATTTCAACACTTTTATATATATATATATATATACACACACACACACACACACACACACACACACACACACACACTCTGCATTGAAACATGGCTTTAGAGAAGTCTATAAGCAGCACATACGGTCGGTGACTTTAACACTTTGACAAAATTCCTTTTAAATAATGCGAAAAAATTTGTTTCATTTATGAGTAATTTCCTTAAAGTGTGTGCTCATAAATATGGTAATTAATAACATAATATCGCTTTAAAATTCCTTTTAAATAATGTGGAAGAAAAATATTGGAACAACATTTATTAATGAGTTATTAACTTAAAACGTGTTCATAAATATGGTAATTAAGTACGTAAAACTTTAAACTTTCTTTTAGATAATGTGGGAAATTACATTGGAAAAAACTTGGATGAGTTATCAACTTAAAAACTTTTGTTTATAATTATGGTATTTCAGTATTTAATTACCATATTTATGAACACATGTTTTAAGTTGATTCCTCATTAAATTATATTGGTCCACTAAATTTGTACGCATTATTTAAAAGGCATCTTTAAGTGCAATATACTTAATTACCATCATTATGAACACAGTTGAGTCCTAATAAAATTATGTTATTGCAGCTATATTTTTCAAATTATTTTAAAGGAATATTAAAGTGTTAAATTGTAAAAAAAAAAAAAAAAAAAAATCATAATACTCAAGTGTTTCACACATCAGATATAACTTATGACCTCAATAACTTCTATTTGTTTCTAAGTCAAAAGGAAACACACCTCCTCTACCACAATCACAAATAACAACAAACATAAATGTCGATCAAAAACTTGTTACCACCCTCTATTGCAACAATCACCATTTAATCAACACCAGAACATCAGCAGGAATCTTCAGAAACTAAGAAAAGCAACACCGCTGGCTCGGAGGTCAGAGACGGAATATTTACGCACTTCCTACCTGAGCGCTTTGTCACGAAACAAACTGCTTTTTATTTTAAAAAGTAAAGTTTTCTCAAGAACAAAATGTCGTCTGCACCACGTGAACGAAAATTTCAGGGTTTTCTTGGTCTGTCAAAGATATTAGGGACACAATTTCATATTTCTAAATAAAAAAAATCAACAATAAAAATGAAATAAAGTAGGAATAAAGGTGTTTTTTTTTTTTGTGATTCAAAGTTTTTAAAGCTGCATGCGCTCCAAAAATTTAAAGGTAAACTTCTGTATTTTTGAACCTGGACTGGACATGGGAAAAAGTTCCCTGGTTGAAAAATATCAACATTTACTTTTAAGAATGATTTGTTTGAATGTAGAAACAATTTAAGTACCACTTGAACTAATAGGTCACCCTTTATAAACAAGTGTTTATCAGTTCAACTAGTGGCCTTAATGCTGGTTTATTCATCTGTTTACTCATGAATTTGGAGCTGCAGTTATCGATTATTCTCTGGATTCATTGTTTGGTCCCTAAAACGTAAGAAAACAGTAAAAGAAAATGTCCAACACAGTTTCAACATGCCAAAGTCTACATTTTAAATGTATTTGGCCAACTAAGAGTCCAAAACTCAAAGATTTTAAATTTTATATCATAAAAGACAAGGAGAACCATCAAATGTTTACATCTGAGAAGGAACCAGTGAGTTCTTGGCATTTCTACTCAAAAGAAACGTAAAAAAAATAACTGCAGAAACATTTTCAAGTGCAGATCCAACCACTAAATGAAGCATTACTGAAAGATTTATGCACCATTTGAAAACCACAGAGGGTGGCTTAGCGTGTGGTACTGCAGTTTACACAGATGTCTATAGATTATAATGGGACTGATTTTAATCATACTGATTGATCTTGTTTCCAATATTCCAAATATTTATCAGCATTTTTTAGATTCTGTTGATCTTATGAAATGATTATTTGAGTTTAATAAATATTTTACAAATACCGATTCATTTCTAAATGTATAGATTTTTTAGTCGCATTAGACTGATTGTCTTTTTCATATTTCATCCTCCAGATGTTACAGACGAGTAAGACCTAACTGAACCATTAAAATATGAGCAGTTTAACACAGAGTGACTGATGTGAAGAAAAAAGTGGTTTAAGAAAATCGGAACTTCACTGTGGTCACAGTTTGTGGCCTCCACAGATTTATCCATCAAATACACAGCGTGAATGTTAAACTCCACATCTTAGACTGCTTAACGACTTCATGACCATCAAAGTTTAAGCTGATGAGAATGCTACAAAGAGTGATCTGCTGAGGCATTTGAAGACATCGTCAAAACTACTCAAAGTAGTTAAGAGATCACAAAGTTGTTAAATGTTCATAATATTTTTAGTTTGTGCCTCTTGTGTATCATAATTGCATTCCAGTCACAGAGGTTAAAATCAGTCTCTGAAAAATTAAGCCCACATGTTGTTTAAGGGGACCTATTATGCTTTTACTTATTTTCAGTGATACATACAGTGTTAAACAAGTTTCAAATAATGACGTAAATGTATGCAAAATGAATCCCTATGAAATAAAACTTCAGGCATCACACCATTGTGAATACTCTGCTTCCAACGGTTTTAGTTTTTCGTATCTTTCAGGACAAGCTGATGCCAGCTCATGATGGATTTCTTTATATGGTCATCTGTTCCAGGTACTAGTGATGCGCGGGTCGACCCACAATTCATGGGTCCTGCAGATTTATACGCGGGTCAGGCAATTTGGGTCAGAAAACACTGCAGGCTTTGGGTGGTTGGGTCTTTGACTGACAAAGCAGCATTCTGAGTATGTTATCAATAACTTGTAAAAAAAAAAAAAAACCCGCGATAGTCCACCTTCCACATTCTCTTCCCCGTTCTCTCTTTTTCTCTCTGTCTGTCTGTCACTCCTAAACACAAACAGCAAGCAGCTTTATAATTAACGCTGCTGCACTTAGGGTTTCCGTTCTCCGGTCTTATGCCGTGTTCACACCAAACGGAAAGTGAACATTTGGTGCAGCGAGTTTACATACACTCCATGTACATGCCAAATAAATTTTTCCAAAAAATGTTTTCTGTCACTGAAAGTAGTTTTCATCACCCTGATGTTTGTTCAAGTGATCGTTTTTTATGATAAGTTCGGTTTTAATGAGTTATTTGTTTCAACAAAAAGGAGATTTTCTGGCATGACTGACAGCCGTGTCAGCCAATCCTTGTGCTCGCATTCAATGGAGCTGCTCGTGACTGATTGCATACGTGTTATCGCTACTGCACAGACTCGGCAAGATGGCAACGCCTGTATTCCAGATGTATAACCTCACTTGAGCATAACTGGGGTATATGGGGACGCATCGTCCATCTTTACATACAGTCTGTGGCTTAAACAGAGTGTCTAATAAAATAAAAGAAACAAGTGTTTTTTAAACATTAAAGCATGTAAACATGTTCTAGTAGAAACCCAAAATACAAGTATGAACCTGAAAAAACGAGCACAATAGATTCCCTTTAACAACGCTTGGAGCTGCTCTGAAGGTTCCAGAATCCGTTAAGACTTTTCCGATCATCTGGTAAAAGAATACTATATATTAATATAAATTTATAGAATATTAATATAAGAATATACTTTCAACGTGTTTCTAAAGTTGGGTAAGGGATTTCCTCATTCCAAACAAACATGGTAGCTCCAGGGTTTCCTCTCATTAAACTGGTTGGCAGTTGCAAGATCAATATGAACTTTAAACTGCACCTTCAACTCCACGCAGAGTGATTTCATCCTGCTGTCTGATCGGCAGCTGGGCAGGTGACAGATTGGGCCGTTAGTCTCAGACATCTTTAATTTTCTTCTCACCACTGTGACGGGCTGCTGTGATTTACTATGGCAAAACTGTATGATGCAATCATCAATCTGATGACGAGCTGCGCTGAATCAGACAGATCCTCCTTATTAATATAGTTATAAGATGCTTTAACCCGTCACCTCACTTATTAATTTTGTGGTCATTGCTGTGTGATGTAGCTCTGCTGCTCTTTTTACCCCAATCTTTCTTCTTAAGATTTACTCCTTCCTTCTTAAACACTATGGGACTGAGCTGAGAACACAGTCTTGTTTTGTTTGACAGGAGAAAAATTAAACAAATATGAGCAAAATCTGTGACTGAGATGTAAAAAATACATGAGACACAAACTTAAATACTGACTGTCCGTCCATACATCCATCTAGTATGGAATGATATAGATAAAAATCTTCCTTTATAATATCACTTACAACGTCATTTTATATTGGGATATCAGTTGTGAAATATAATTCTCACCACATTTATCGTCTAATCTCCAAAGAGACAAATCCGTCAACAGCGTATGTTTGTAAAATAAGTGATAAAATAAATTGGTGAACGGCAAATTCGGCCGCAGAAACTGTTGAAGTTGTGTCTGTAGAAAGTAAAAATCCACCTTTAGACACTTCTATTGTTGTTATATTTGGTCATAAACTTTCTGAAGTCATTCTAACAACTGAGGCGATGTGTTTCACGTCTTATTTAAGTGCACAAAGTCTACCGTTATACCGTTATAATAATAGTAGTAATAATA
>NW_024630200.1:0-4394 GCF_008729295.1 Plectropomus leopardus
AAAAAAATCCTTCCATGTTATTACACAGTTCAATTTTTGTCGATAACCAAGCCTCATTATTAGCAGGTCATCATAATGCGTATTTAATGAACTACAATCATATTATTTCTTCTCTACAGAATGACCGTATATGATGATAATAACAATACAGTATACAAACACTACAGCAATACAGTATACAAAATCTTATTAATCTTAAACTTCATGTTTGACATTTTTGAATGTGGAGCAACTTCACTTTTCTTGTGCTGCTTTCAGATACCTTTCACAAGTATTCTACCTTTGAACGCTGAGCAAATTGGTGTGATTTCTTTCAAAAACATGGAAAAAAGGCAATGAGCAACTTGGCTGGAAATGTTTCACAAACTGCAAGAAAAAGGTAGATCTCGAAAATTATTTATAAAAATCTAGGTATTAAGGCAAAATAGAGCAAAAAACCAGGTGAAAACTCTATTATTATTATAATTATGTTCATAAATATGTTACAAAAATATTACGATTTTTTAACATTTTCTAAATTTTTTGTTACGATACTTTTTCAGGCCATTTTCTTGTTTTTTATTACATTTTTACTTATTTTTTTATTTTATTTTTTAAAATAATTTATTTACTTATTTGCCAATTATCAGGTCATTTCTTCTTTCTTATTGCCCTCTTCCAGTATTATTGAAGGGAACTGAGTCAGGTTTCAAAGAGTTTAACAAACTCTTCAGAATGTCAAATTGTTTTGTACCAACTGAATTCAAGAAAGTTTTATGTTAAAACTCAGAGTAGTTAGTAAAAAGTTAGGGAAAACACTCCTCACTACAATCAGAAGAATCAGGCTCAACCTTCTCTTTTTTTGTTGGATTCATGTATATAATCTTCTCCTCACAAAGAAAAGGTAGTTTGAGCAAACAGTTTGCATCCCTCCACATGTAGTCAGTCCCGTCGATGGCGCCACAGGGGTTAGACGTGGACATCTCAGGCTCTTTGTCATTCTTCCAGTTGCTGTAGGACACTGTCCTGTCACTCCAAATCCAGAATCCAAAGACACGACTCTGCCTCAGACCCATCCAGAACAGACCAGTATTGTTAGTGTAATTCAGCCATTGTGCAACAGCCGCCTGATCTTCTGCATCCTCAATCCACAGCGGGCCCGAGTATTGGTCCTTGCAGTAGTTAAATGCATCCTCCCAAGTTAAATATACATTAATGACTCTGATTCTCATGCTACCTGAAGAGATACCAAGAAAAAGACAGAAGTAAAACGTACAGGCAGAAACATATATTCAGTCACATGCATGTAAGCAGTCTTTCTACTCTGTTGGACATCTGGTGCGTTCATTCATTTTTCTGTTGTGTTCCACAGGGGGTGATTTTTTTAATGTTTGTGGGGCTGGGTGATAAGGAGAGAATCAGATATCACAATATATTTCACCAAATCCTCTTGACTTGTTAAAGACCCCCTAAAAACAAGATGGCACATCTCAAGGGCGTATTCCTAATAGAGAAGCTCCAATGAATCCCTAAATATTTGTATAGCAATAATTTTGCAGAATTGATTACTGGTGCTTTCACAAAATATTTACACAATGACATTTTTGATTAATAGTCATCAGTAATATGGAACATAAGAGAGTAATGGTAAATGAAATAAGAGAGATTACATTTTTTCCTGTAATGCAGCCTTAAAACCAGGGAAAGACAACACAAAAAACAATGTCGAGTCTCATACTCTGTGTGTGTGTGTGTGTGTGTGTGTGTGTGTGTGTGTGTGTGTGTGTTCATACCTATCTATCTACCTATATATTTGCATATGAGTTCTATTTGTGGGTTTATGTATTGCTTACCTTTGGAGCAAAAGGAATATGCTTCACTTGAATTTCCACATGAATATTCATGCAATAATCGTGGGAAATGTAGAGTTGAAGTTGTGCAGCTCTCTGAATCTGAACTTGGAGAAGTCCATTTTCTGAATGAGGAGCAGCCATTGTCCTCCCACTCCCACTGATCATGCAGGAGTCCAATCCAAAAGCTGGTGTTTTTTCCCACTTTTATCACTTCATCATTTTCTGTGTCGGTCCTGATTCTGACCAAGTCCGTGAAGTGTTCTCTGCAGTACTCTAGAGCCTGACACCAGGTCTTATTTTTTTCAACCAGGGTGTAATTATTACCTGAAGAGGAGAAATAAAACGATAATGGCAATTTTACCTCCTATCATAAAAATCAGGTAAGAATGTTTATACTCTGGACTTTCTTTGCGTTTTTTTGCAGGATGACATCTCACAATAATCTTTTCGGTTTTTCAGTTGTTTTGGCGTTGGAACAGATTTGATTTTTTTTTTTTTGAAAAGTTATCATTTTCTGCAGCAGCTTTCCAGTTTTCCAGGGTAGCCAAGGTGTGTATGTTGAGATATCTTTTAGGTTCTCATCCCTAAACTGTACTACATACTGCTGACACAGCTGTATACACTTTTTTTTTTTTTTTTTACTGTAACAATAGATAAAGATGAAGCCATCGTAGGTAATTCTAAAACATTCAGTCTTCTGTCTCCACCATAAGCAGCTGCTGGAGCGCCTTATGGAGGTTTATAACCAGACCATTCTCAATGCAGAGAACGTTACGTTTAAATTTAAGACCTCTGTAGGCTGCAAATGATCTTTAATCTACTCTTTAATTCCAGCGTCATGTTGGAAGTTTCCCATAATTAATGAAAATATCCACAATGTGTCAGCTGTGTGTGAAGTACGCACAGTTATGGAGAGGTCTGAATGCCGCTGTCAGTGAGTTACTCTGAGCAAAACGAACAACAGGCAAATATGATATGGGAAACTCAATATTTTTGCATTTTTATGTAGCATATCCATTTTATTTTTATTTATTTATTTTTTCATTTAACCTTTTTTCCTGTACCCCTTAATGTCATGTGTTAAATGATTAGGTTTGATGGGTCTTGAATAGATTTAGAGATAATTGCAGTCAATGGGTCAGTCTGAGTGCTGATGGCATAACCGGACTTTGGAAATAATAGAAAGAAAATAGATTAAACCTCCCATTTTTTAAACAAAAAATAAATAAATAAATATAAAAAAGAAAAAAAAATCTTTTAAATAACAGTATTTCCCCTACCATTATATTAGGGGGGCGATCCGTTCAAAAACAAAACAACAAAAAAAATTAGAAATTGTTTCGTTTAATGGTTGTTTGACGATCACCTACCCTCAAGCTTTTTGGGCTGAAAACACTTGTACCACATTTTTTTTTCTTGAAAATGACAAATATAGAAAAGTTAAGAAATGTTTTTCAAATGAAACTATACAACATCAAAAGGAAATCAAATATGCTGAAACTTACCCTCGTAGCACATGAAATATCTCCTGTCTGAACAATTAAAACCTGTCCATGTGTCGATGTCAATAGCTTCACACGTCTGCAAGTTTGTGAAGTTTCCTACAGTCACAGATGAGTTAGTGAAGTTTACAGGGGAACCGTCAGACCAGCTGACATTTCGAGTCCTGCGCAGACCAAACCAGACATTGCCATCTGGATCCTCTTTAAGCAGCAAGTTGTCTATGAAAATGGCATCCTCTTCATCGTACAGAGTGACAAATGATTCATGTGTCTCATTGCATGCAGCTAATGCATAACTCCAGTTGCTGTAAGTTTTAGGAAGACGAAAACTTCGTAGATGATTTGATGCAAAAGTAAAGTGAAAAAATCCTGTAAAAAGGAATACAATAAAAAAAAAAATTATGTACATTAAGTACATTAAATACATCATGTGTCACTATCTACAAAGCTGTGAATTAGTTAACCTATCCTCACCTCTCTTTTGCGTACGTCATTTGTCAACAGTTGTCACATGTTATCAAAGTAGTAATAGTGCAGAATGCATTTAAGTATGTATGCATTTAAGAAGTAAAACTGTACAAAAACAGAAGTGTATAATCAAATGACAAATTTCAAGTAATAGGCATGAATTGACATGACCCTAAATGTCCAAAACTGACTCAGTAGGGTACCTGGCACATCATAGTTTGACATAAAGGTCCGCTGACGGCAGTATTTGATGAGTTAGAAAGAGAAAATGTTTGGAATATTAGACCAAGACCAAGAAATAGACCGTTACCTGAACACAGTAGGAACAGCAGAGCGGCCATCCTCACAGTTATGGTACGGCTCTTGTGGTGAAAAGACTAAATAAAAATCGAAGAGATGAGCAAATGTCAGAATGTAAAGTGAAAAAGAAAAAGATTTCAGTGTAGTAGTTTTTAAAGTGTGCGTATGTGAAAGTGTTGGATTCTACGTTGGTAACTGTGTAACTCCTGTATATGTTTTGTGTTATTGAGCAGTGTAAATAAGCATATGTTAACAACTGTAATGAAAAATGTCTTACCTGCTGAGGTCAGGC
>NW_024630201.1:0-1581 GCF_008729295.1 Plectropomus leopardus
TTGGCAGGCCATTGTGAGCTGTTTCCAGCTGATTTCAGCTTTTTTTGGGCCATGTCAAATTTTGCCATTTTTGCCTTACTATAGTCTTGGATTTTTGGTCATGTTTTCGACATGCCAAATTATGCTGTTTTTGGCTGTTTTTGCAACTTTCTTTGCTATGGCGTGTTATGGCAGGCTATTCTAAGCTGTTTCCAGCATTTTTCAGCATTTTCTGGGACATGTCAAATTTTGACATTTTTGCCTTACTATAGTCTTGGATTTTTGGTCATATTTTAAACATGCCACATTATGCTGTTTTTGGCTCTTTTTGCAACTTTGTTTGCTATGCCGTGTTATGGCAGGTTATTCTAAGCTGTTTCCAGCTGTTTTCAACAGTTTTTTGGACATGTCAAATTTTGCCATTTTTGCCTTACTATAGTCTTGGATTTTTGGTCAAATTTTCGACATGCGAAATTTAGCTTTTTTTGTTTCTTTTTGCAACTTTCTCTGCTATGGCGTGTTTTGGCAGGCTATTCTAAGCTGTTTCCAGCATTTTTCAGCAGTTTCTGGGACATGTCAAATTTTGACATTTTTGCCTTACTATAGTCTTGGATTTTTGGTCATGTTTTCGACATGCCAAATTATGCTGTTTTTGGCAGTTTTTCCAACTTTCTTTGCTATGGCGTGTTTTGGCAGGCTATTCTAAGCTGTTTCCAGCTGTTTCCAGCAGTTTTTGGGACATGTCAAATTTTGACATTTTTGCCTTACTATAGTCTTGGATTTTTGGTCGTGTTTTCAACATACCAAATTATGCTGTTTTTGGCTCTTTTTGCAACTTTGTTTGCTATGGCGTGTTTTGGCAGGCTTTTGTAAGCTGTTTCCAGCTGTTTTCAGCAGTTTTCGGGACATGTAAAATTTTGACATTTTTGCCTTACTATAGTCTTGGATTTTTGGTCAAATTTTCAACATACCAAATTATGCTGTTTTTGGCTGTTTTTGCAACTTTCTTTGCTATGGCGTGTTTTGGCAGGCCATTGTGAGCTGTTTCCAGCTGATTTCAGCTTTTTTTGGGCCATGTCAAATTTTGCCATTTTTGCCTTACTATAGTCTTGGATTTTTGGTCATGTTTTCGACATGCCAAATTATGCTGTTTTTGGCTGTTTTTGCAACTTTCTTTGCTATGGCGTGTTATGGCAGGCTATTCTAAGCTGTTTCCAGCATTTTTCAGCATTTTCTGGGACATGTCAAATTTTGACATTTTTGCCTTACTATAGTCTTGGATTTTTGGTCATATTTTAAACATGCCACATTATGCTGTTTTTGGCTCTTTTTGCAACTTTGTTTGCTATGCCGTGTTATGGCAGGTTATTCTAAGCTGTTTCCAGCTGTTTTCAACAGTTTTTTGGACATGTCAAATTTTGCCATTTTTGCCTTACTATAGTCTTGGATTTTTGGTCAAATTTTCGACATGCGAAATTTAGCTTTTTTTGTTTCTTTTTGCAACTTTCTCTGCTATGGCGTGTTTTGGCAGGCTATTCTAAGCTGTTTCCAGCATTTTTCAGCAGTTTCTGGGACATGTCAAATTTTGACATTTTTGCCTTA
>NW_024630202.1:0-5291 GCF_008729295.1 Plectropomus leopardus
GTTTTCAGTCTTGTTGTAGTTTTGTGTCTCTTTGGGGTAGTTTTGCTATCTTTTGTGGTTATTTTGTGTTTCTTTGAAATCGTATCTTTGTGGTTGTTTTGAGTCTTGTTGTAGTTTTTTGTCTCTTTTGGGTAGTTTTGTGTCTTTTCAGGTTGTTTTGTGACTCTTTGTAAATGTTTGCATCTTTTTTGTGATTTTGTGGTTATTTTTTTGTTTTCGAGGACATTTTGTGTTGTTTTTGTGTGTCTGTTTGAGACTGTATTGTCACTCCATGTAATTGTTTTGAGATCAGTTTACTTTTTGTGGTTGTTTTCTGTCCCTTTGTTGTGATGTTTTTTGTGGTTTTGTAGCAATTTTGTGTCTTTGTTGTCGTTTTAAATTTATTCTCTGGGGACCATGAATATCCCGTTAATAGTGATGTGTTGATACTGAGGAGAAGGGGATGGATTCATTTAAAAAAATAAATAAAAAAATAAGTTATGTGAACATATTTTTACCTGTCAGGACAGGAGTCCACAACACCCACCAGTACGACCTTCTTCCCCGGCCGCATCCCGTCTGTGATGTGACCTCTGAAAGGAACCGCCTGCACACACAAACATTTTCGTGGTGACAAAAAAAAAAAAAAATGTGATTAATTTTTCTTTGTCTAACCGGAAAGATACTCATAAACAGAAAAGACGAGAATAATGAAAACATGCAAAAAGAATAAGAATAAAATGATGAATGTTGTGAAATGTAATGTCACTAACATTATCTCATACAATTAAAATAGCATCATGGTAATAAAACTCAAAGGAGTGTTTGGGCCACTGTGAGGAAAAACAAACATTTTGAGAATAAAGTTAAAATATTTTGAGAAATATTCTGTGATGTTGTGAAAGATAAAATTGTAACTTTGAGGAAAAAGTTACCAGATTTCTCTCAGCGTCTCTGTCAGGAGGACGAACACTTGTTTTATTTTCCTCAGCTGCGGTCCTCTGTGGAACGGCCCATTTCTGAAATAATTAACATAATTTTAACTTCACAGGATCATCACTGCAATTTAGTAAATGTTACTTTATTTCTAATTACTACAAAATTTATTCTAAATTATATTACAAAAAATTACAATTTCAAGCACTTTTTAGGTAATTGCCTTGTTTGTTTGTTTTGTTTGTGTGGTGGATAAATTTTCTTCTTTTTTTTTTTTGCTAGGCAACTTTCTTGCATTTTTTTCCTTTTTTTAAAAAAATGTTGCGTCGTTTCCTTTAAAGTTACTCTCAGTTATCTAGTGAAAATGTGAAGGAAAAAAAGAAAAAAATGTTAAATGAATATTCACATCCAAACTTTTATCTGTCTATCAAAACAAAAAGTTAAAATATTTTTTTTAAAAGTACTTAGTCTGACATTTAAATAATCACATTTTAACAAAAAGCGACCTAAACTGTGATCAGGCCTGTTTTAAAGTTTTAAAGTACTTTTGAGTAATAAATCAAAGTATTTAATTTACCGATATTTATTATAATTAACTTAATGAAGCCAAAGAAACACACAGCGTGATGTCATCATGTGACCGGCACGTGCTGCGTCACGTCTGAGTGAAACAGGAAGTTGAGTGAGTTCAGTTTTTACTTTCAAAATAAAAGCGAACATAGCGTTCAAAAGGTTCACAGATGTGAGTGTGTATGTGTATATACAGTATAAATGTGTGTGTGTGTGTGTGTGTGTGTGTGTGTGTGTGTGCGTGCCATATATATAACATAAGTGTACCATATTTTTTTACTCCCTTTTATTTCGAATCGTTAATTAATAATAATTTTGAATTTTCTTGTAATTTTATTTTTTTAAATTATTTTTTGGCTGTTATTCGGACCATATTTCGGTAAGTTGCTCTTCAGCTTTCTTCCCATGTTTTTTTTTTTTTTAAAGAAATCAACCCAGTTTTCTCAGGTTTGAAATGATGCGCACAGGTTTTATTTTGTAAATACTGACAGGAAGTTGCCGTATTTCACGCCGGTGAGTTTGACGTCAGCCGAAACGACGGCAGGTTGTTTGAAAACTCAGAAAACTGTTTTTCAGTCACCTGAGGGTTAAAGCTACAGCTCAGAAAAGTCCCAGATCCTTTTAGCCGCACCGACCTGGTCTCCCTCTTCTTCTGTGGTGGTTTCTACCACGTCTCTCACCTGCTTCCTGTCGCCCAGGTGTGTTTAAACTCACCTTCCTGCCCCGCGCCGTCGCTCCGCGCGTCTCAGCCATGATGTCGATCTGAAGGGAAACAAACAGGAAAAGAGCTGCAGGTCCAGTTTGTCCGCGTCCTGCAGACCGAGTCTGTGACGCAACAGCTTCAACCTGCCTCATTACACACACACACACACACACACGCACGCACGCGCACACACACACACACACACACTCAGCTCCGTTAATCAGCTGCTCTGCATGCCTCTCTGTCTCAGCTCAGTAACAACAGAGCTGATTGTTTGAGGCAAAACCGCCAAAGTTAAAGTCACCGCAGGTTTCTTTCCCAGCAAACTAAAAATGTGTGACACCTTTTATTTATTCCTAAAAAACAGCACTTATTATCTATTATGATAACGATTCACACGCTCATTACATTCACTGTTAGTTTCTGTGTTTTTATTGTTATTTGTGCGTTTTTACGAGCTTTTCGTTGTGTTCATGCATATGGCAAACATTTTGGCAAGTTTAGTATATATTTTTAAAAGTTATAACGTGATGATACTGTATGTCAGCAGGAACAGAGTGAAAATGGTATTTTTATGACTCTACGCCGCGTTTTACTGCAGTTTAAAAGTCTGTCAGCGATGAGGAAATAACGTCTGTTTTAACTGCAGGACTTGTAGAGTTGTAAAACCTTATTTTAAAATAGTAAAACAGTTTTAAGTATTACAGATTTTTTTTTTTATCTTTCTGTTTTTTTTAACCCTTTATTCAGCATGTAGTACATGCATATAACCAAATACAGTCAACAAAGCAATAATATGGGGTTGAAGTCAGAAAGCAACAATATGAACATAAATATGCTTATAAAAAGAGTAATGAAATAAAATAAAATCTCAAAAGGTTAACAAGAATAAAGCAGAAAAAGGAATAAAAGTGATTTAAAAAAAGATCTTGAAAGGTACTTCAAGTACTAAATTAATAAAGTTTTAGAAAATATAAGAATAAAAGCAATACAAGAAAATAAAAATTATATAAGAAATAATCTAAGACGTTGGAAAGATAAGGTCATTTTTAATTTTAATAATATATTTTTTAAATAATTTAATAATTGTGTTTAATTTTCTTATAATTTTTTTTAAACTGATTTCTTTCTATTAGTTGGGCCATTTTTGGAAAGTTGCTCACCACCTTTCTTAAATATATGTATAGTATAGTGAGTGTGTGTGTGTGTGTTTTGTTTTGTTACTGCTCTTTTTTTCTTATTTTGGGGTCATTTCTAACAATTTAATTCTTTTTTTTAGATCTTAAAAAAACAGAAAAACAAAGTATCGATGGCGTGGGTTTTGTTACATTTCATGAAAGAGTTTTAAAAGTAAAAAAGTTTTTAAAAGTGTTACAGTTAACTTTAGAGGTCGAGACATTAATTAAAATATCCAGTCAGAGTTAAAAACTCACCTGCAGCTTCACCTGCAGAGCGGCTCGTGTCTCTTTGGTTCTGCTGTTTCATGTTTCAACGCTGAAAAACCTCGAGGACTTTAAGTCCTAACTTTCCTTTTTGTTTTCCTCGCAGAGAGCAGAAGAATCGGAGGAAGCCGGACGACACGAGGTCGACGGAAAGGGCCGAGCTGCAGGAAGAGGAAACCACAGAGGCCGCCTGCTTAAAAAGTAAAAACGTTTTTGCTAATTTTAAATATTCAGTAATAATTTCTGAAGCTGATTCTGTTGAAAAAGGCCTCATTTAAATGGAAACGTCTCAGGCGAACAGGGAAAAAATCAACAAATAAAAACCTCAAAACTTCAGCTGATTACTCCCAGTTAGACTTTTTAAAAAAAATTTGTGACCTCACATATTCCTTAATTAAAAACCCACACAGCTGCCTTTTACCAAAATTTATAACTAAAATAAAATCACACAAAGCAGTTTTTGGTCATTTTGTGCATTTTATTATGAGAGCCTACAAAAAAGACGTTCAGTTGTTAAATTATCATTTTTAAAGACATCAAAGTAGGAAAAACACATAAATAAGCAAACAAGATAATAAAAAAGTCTTTGGTTATAAAAATAAAGTACAAACAGGCCCAGCAGTAGACTTAAAAACATTAATATAATAAAAAACGTCCCACGTCAAAGAACAGTAAAAATGAAATTCTGCACATTAAAACAATAAATTACAACAAAATACAGTAACATAAAGTCAAATATACATTTATCAGCGTGTAACTTCTGATAACCCGTAAACATCTTAGCGGTCGATCAATTTCTCCTTTAATTTAATCAAATATGAAACATATATATATATTTAATAATGCTGATCTGAATAAACTTACTTTTTTTTTTTCAAAGGTTTTCAAAGATTGTGGAAATGTGACAAAGAAAAGAAATTATTTTGGAAATGTGGTAGTTGGAAAACGATTGTCTTGTCTTTAGAATGAAAGATTTTTTACATTAAAAAACAAATTTACATTTACACATTTACAATACTTTAAGATGGTAATTATGCATCTTATTAAAAGTAGAAATCATTTTTTTGTTGTTACAAAATTATGATGCAGTTACGCGTTTAGCCTCTCCGCAGATTTCTGTACAGCCAAACTCTTTAATAATAATAATAAAGAATAATAATCCCCATAATAATAACATTCACTTCAATAATCCATGTACAATTAACTAAAGCGTGAAAATTAATTTCAGATATATTTGCAACTGTGATTTTAACAGTGGTGGGACTAAAATGATTTTCTTGTCTTTAGGCTAAAAGCATAATTTTAAGCAATTTTCTTAAAAAAAGAAATAAAAAACAGATTTACACATTTACATAATTTTAAGATGATAATTATGTTAGTGTTATTACAAAATTCTCTACAGATTTCTGTACAGCCACATTTTTTTAATAATAAAAATAATATTAAATAATCCCCATAATAATAACATTCACTTCAATATACCATGTACATAAACTGGCTAAACCAGTTTTCCCAGTAAGAAGGAGAAAGACGCTCCGACTGCCAGACCCAGAACCAGGAAGAAGGTCATCAGAGAGCCGGCGGTCTCACAGTCTTTACAGCGCACCAACCTGACGCACACAGACACACGGTTACAGCGCCAATAATGATAATAACGGTAA
>NW_024630203.1:0-3042 GCF_008729295.1 Plectropomus leopardus
GAGTTGTCGATTGGTCCAGGTCCAACTCTTGAAGTTTCAGTGCAGCATATTAAAATTCAAACCCGTTCTCACTCCGAACTCCTCAAATACGAGTGGATTGTGCTAAAAAAACTGTTCTGAAATCCCAGAAAACACCCTAAAATCCCAGACATGTTGTAATGTCCTAGAAACCTCCTAAAATCCTAGAATTGTCCTAAAATCCCAGATATGTGATAACGTCCTAGAAACATACTTAAATTCTACAAATGTCCTGAAATGCTAGAAACATCCAAAAATCCTAATAATGTCCTAAAATCTTACGACTGTTATGAAATCCATGACACAACGTTGTAATGTCCTAGAAATGTGCTAAAATCATACAGATGTCCTAAAATCCTAAAATTGTCCTACGATACCAGACATGTACTAAAATCTTAGAACTGTCTTAAAATCCAAGAAACGTCCTAGTCTCTCAGAAATGTCCGAAAATCCTAGAAACTAGCCAATGTGGTTCTCACTGGGGTTTTTGCTGATGTATTATATGTCGTAGAACAAAACATTAAAGTTTCTTCAGCTTGTGTTAACCAAAGACCTTTTTTAAGGCTTCTAACCAAAAAAAAAAAACCCCATTGACTTTGATTTTCGGGATTTTGGACTTTATTACTGGGGTTCTCCATATACGACGGCGGAAATAAAATGAAATATTGACCAGTCAAAGCAAAATATAAGAATCTTGGACAGCATCTAATAGCTGTCTATTTTAATTTTAATTGTTATTTTTTAATTCATCTATTTAGTCAGTATTTTATCTTATCTTTCAATTTATTCTTTCATTCTGCCCCGATCATGTTTATTTCTTTTATTAGTACTAGTATACATGTGTTTACGGCTAATATTCTTTGAACAGCATTTACTCTTATTGGCTGGGTTTTTTTGGTGTGTAATTGTTTCTCTCTTTATTTGCGTCTGCTTTGCCTTGTTTGTCAAAGCACTTTGTAAACTGTTTTTTAAAGGCGCTATATAATTAAAGTTATTATTTTTTATTATTATCGTGCATCACTTGGGCGTCTCAGTGCCAATGCAAACAGAGAAAAAGGCCTGACGTCTCCTCTCAGGGAGTCTGTCTGCTCAGAAAAACGCAAAGTTGCAGAAATGTTTTGGACTTTTACATAAAGTGATAAAAATGACAAATATTTGTTTAAAAGTCTTTAATATTACCAACCTCAACTTCCCTCAAACTTGGGGCCTTAATAATCAGGCGGTGCAGAGTCACCGTCATGCGAGCGCTGGTGGGAAAATCCCCCTGAAGTTGATTTGTCATGTTTTACGCTGACGACTCACTTCTCTTCTGTCATAATCCTGTTTGTCCTCACTTCCTCTTTACATCCTTTCCTCCTGTCTTCTTCCTCTCTCCCTTTTGTCCTTCGGAAAGCATTAGGATGCACGAAGGAAAAAGAGATGGGTAAACAACGTATGGACAACCCACAGGGGACCACTGACCCACACACACACACACACACGGAGGTTTTCTATATGATGTGTGTGCGCCTTTGAAGCAGTCTGTCAATCAATCACACACTAATTCCCAAGGTTCCGTGGTCGCCATTAGCGACGGGGGTCGATGCTCGGTAACCGTGGACACAGCGGACAGGCATCGATCTGAGAGAGAAAGAGTGTGTGTGTGTGTGTGTGTGTGTGTGTGTGTGTGTGTTTGATAGTCATGATGGAGAACAGTATTGTGGCTCTGTCCTCACTATTGATTGTCTTCTGGTTGCATCGAGGCGAAGCGGACGTTCGGACTCTGTGTCCGAGTGTGTGTGTGTGTCTGTAATCCATGTCCTGTGTGTGTGTGTGTGTGTGTGTGTGTGAGGCTGTTTCCTGTATCTGTATATGCATCTTTGTGAGTGTGTGTCAAGGTGTTCTTCAGTAATCAATGTGTGAATGCAGCTCTGACCCCGCAGACAGACTCCGTTTTCCATTTTTAATTTCTCCTCTTCTGTCTTACCTGGGTTTTTTTTGGGGCGGGGGGGTTATGTTACCAAATGTTCACTCTCAAATTTAAAAAAACTTGGTTTGCAAACATTTCTACTTTTTTCAGAACTAAACAGAAATAGCTTGATTTCACAAGTCTGTAAGGAATCACTGTTTTTGTTGGGTAGGGTCCGTAACTTTGGTCCGCTCTGAAATATCTCGACATCTGCTGGACCTACTGTCACAAAATTTGGGACATTCATGTCTTTTTAAAAAAAATTTCATACAATGAAGAACTGCTTTATCATGCAGTAGTACTAAACTTTCAGCCAGTAGGCTGAATGTGGCCCCAGTAGGGTGCTGGGTGGCCCCCCAACAATTCTCTTATTCACAATAAAAATAACGTGATTCACACAGAGAATTGTTTTTGTACTTTTAGTATACATAAGCTGCATTTTAAAGTATAAACAGAGCTTGTTTATCAAAAAAGTGCCAGTGGAGGATCCCCCACACCCCTGACAGAGGTCTTATCTTCGTCTAAAGTCTTAGAAATATCCTAAAATCTAAGACACTTTCAAAAATCCTGCAAACATTGTAACACCCTAGAAACGTGCTAAAATCCTAATGTCCTAAAATTCTTAAAACTGTCCTAAAATCCCAGATATGGCATAATTTCTAAGAAACATACTTAAATTCTTGAAACGTCCTAAAATGCTAGAAACATCTAAAAATCCTAGTCATGTGCAAAAATCTTATGACTGTTATGAAATCTTTGACACATGCTAAAATCCTAGAAATACCCTAAAATCCTGGAAATGTTGCAGTTTCCCAGAAACATGCTAAAATCCTAAAATCCCAGAAATGTAAAAAAAATCCTAGAAAGGTAAAAGAGATCCGACAAATCTCAAAAAAATCCCAGAAATGTAAAAAAAATCTTAGAAACATCCTAAAATGTTGGGAATGTTGCAATGTCCCAGAAACGTGCTAAAGTCCTAAAATCCCAGAAATGCCATGATGCCCTAGAAATGTCCTAAAATCCAAGAAACGTCCTAAACTGCAAGAAATTTCCCAAAAACCTAGAAACATATTTGG
>NW_024630204.1:0-2916 GCF_008729295.1 Plectropomus leopardus
GTGCCACTGCCCATCAATACTGCATTCATTCATTTTGATTATGATCAGATGGTGTTTTATGGTCCAGTGGATGTGCTGTGTGTTGTGAAAATTTAATCAATACGGGTTACCATTTTCCTACTCTAAATATCATATATATCGTGCAAAATGACTATATCCCATTTCTCCATAGTCTCAGTAAGTTAAAGGAAAACATAAAGCTCTTATCAGAGAGAAAGAAAATTGATTTCACAGACTGTTGAATTGCTAAATTTAAACAGTAGCTTATTTTAATGTTTATGGATTTCACATAAAATCACAATCATATAAGGTTCTGATTAGGCCTACTTGATACTGGGTAGATGCTCAACTCCAGATGTGACATTTGTATGTCTGGTACATAGACTTTATGCAAAGTGCCCAAGGGAGGACCTTTTTGTGCAGACCTACGTGGAAGTTACTGTCGCCTCAGTTCCCTCGTCAAAGGCCTGTGGGATTTTTCCATTATATTTCGGACTATTGCAGAATAAGCTCCATGACCAACAAACTTTTATGATACTTAGACATGTTCAGCAAGATAATCTTCATGAATGAACATCGCTTTTATGATTGTTGAAGCTGAAAAGCGATCACCAGAAATAAAAAGCCAACATTTGACTATAAAGGAACTACACAAGCATGAATAATAATGGGGATCTTAATAAGCTAATGTCGTTGTTTCTTAAGTAGCAATGATGTGTAGTTGATGAAGGAACCGCCGCTGACACCGACTTGGTTGCATAAGAATTAATTTATTACAACAAAGTTCAGCATCCACCAGGCACCATGGTCTGCCTGGGAGAAGATTCGGGACCAATGTGAATCTCTCTCTTACAACTCATGCATGTCTCTTATATAGGTACAAGCATCTACACATTCATCAGTGAACATTCCTCACCTATTGTATTTTAATCACAAAAAATAACCCCCAAGGGCCACAGTCCATGTCATGTAAGCCTAGTATCAATATTTTACTCATCTGACTCCGAGACGTAATCATTCCTAGACCTCTGACCTCAAGATAAGACCCATACAAACAGAGCATAATACACCTCACTAATAAACTAATTAACAAACAGAGCTAAATGCTAACAGCATCCGCAGCAACAAATAAACTGCACAGATACAGATAACAACTCCATCATCCACACTCAGACACACACAGCTGCTTATTTTCTGCTGAACTACAACTCACAACTCCCACCAACAGCTGAAGCTGCTCTGGTGTGAGTATTTGCTGACTTGCAAAACATCCTGGTGTCCAGCCAGCCGGAGGGTGGTCTAATCTCATAGTGTTGCTCATACAGCATCAGAAAACAATTGTTTGCAGGGCTGTGTTGGCCGTTCTTTTCTCCTCTCCTCTCAGTTTGATTGTCCAATAGTCAACTGACATTTTCATCTTGTCTCGTCTCATCAACGAAAATGAAACTTAGATTTTGTCATAGTTTCTGTTATTAAAATCCAAATCCACTCGTCATGGAAAAAAAGATTAAAAAAAAGTGGGAAAAGGTTCTGTCTGAATCATCTCTTGTCTTCCTGAGCAACAGTCCTGATGCTGGGAGGTTGTTCTTAGTCGAGCAAATTAGTCAAGATTCCAACGCACCGGTACTGAGGCTCTTCACACAGGTAATTATTTTAGTTTTTATTCAGGAAAACTATAATCGCCAGCTCCTCAAATGTCTACTTAAGGCTGGCTACAAGAGTGAGTCAATACCAAAGACCACCATGTTAAAATTGGTCTCTATAGCTAATTTCTTTCTTCATGACAGCTGTATGGGGATAGAATTTCTATAACTCACCTGTTTACATTTTAGGAAGGCCAAAAGTTACACATGTCTAAGGGAGAGGCTGCTTTGAGTGACAGGTGGTTTCCTTATGTTTCCATAGGTCTCAACAGTGTTTGTTAGATAATGTAACTGTAACCAGTGCAACTCCAGATCTACAGAGTATAGGTGTAGCTGTAGTTGTCACGATATCAGTGTGTTTTCAGTCCATGAAAGTTAATTTTAATGCCTTTGGTTAACCTAGATATATCTTGTTCAGTATTTGGTTGCACCAAAACACCTTTTAAGGAGTCAGATGTTAAGTTTATCTGGTATGAACAATTTAATTCAATGATTTTATGCCTGATTTTAGCTAGCAAAAATTGATGTTAGCATTATCAAAGTTCAACATAGCTTAAAATGCGATGGCTAACTAAGCTAACAGCTAGCATTAGTCTTAGCTCTTCCCCCTTTTGTCCAAATATGGTCACCTCTGACTCAAAAAAAAAGATATGTCAACAGACAAAATGTGAAACTCAAGGCTTCAAAACAGGAGTCCACGTATTAAAAGGTGACTTCACAGTGGTTAAGTTAATTATTTAATTAATCTATGAGTGAGACTAGCTTGTCCAAAATGTATCCGTTTGTTATGCCTCTATGCCAGCAATAGCAATAGGCTTGTTCGAGCGGAGCCGAATTGGCAAAGATTCGATCATGGGCAATCGTCAAACAATGTATGCCAGGTAGAACTGTGTCCGACTTATCCTGATTTTCTCTGAAATCATGTTAAAGTGGATGACAATAATCTTGAGAGATTAAGGTGGTTGATGGTACGCTGATGATTTATTTATATAGTTAAAGGGTAGCAGGTCTGAACAGAATTCACAGATCACTCGCATAAGGTTTTAATTGGTTACGATGTCGTAATCATAAAACTTGGAGACTATGAACAAACTTAGACAGATTTGATAACACTGTAATAAATGATAAACAGTGGCTTCTGGAAAAGTCAGAAAACTGTCCGACTTGAAGCTTTTTGTCACTCCCTCCTCCTGCTGCGACCCCCTGCGTTTGTTCACTTTTGCAGGCAAGCCACAGTTTATCTCTAACAAGCCTGTTAAGTTTTCAAGTTTTC
>NW_024630205.1:0-3445 GCF_008729295.1 Plectropomus leopardus
GGAATTATTATAGTATATTATAGATTTTTTATATTATAGATTTTTTAGTTATTTTCAGGGTACTTCCTTGTATTTTTTTTCTTTTTAATTTTCAGTTGTTTCTTTTGTTTGTTTGTTTTTTTTGGGTTTTTTTTTTTGTTTTTTTACCAATTTTTTACTAATTTGTGGGTGATTTCTTCTCAAGGTGCTTTTTGCCTTTTTTCCATGTTTTTGAGAGAAATAAAGTGAATTTGCCAGGGTTTCAAATGGTTTAAATCTCAATTCCATGCTCTGTCCTAAACAGACCATATATACCTACCCCAGTGTATTTCGTTCTTGAAATTTGACAAAAATAACTGCATGGAAATCACTTGAAAACCTAATGGAAATGGAGGAGCTCCTCACAGCTGGGAGGAGTGATCAAATATTGGAGTGATGCTCCAGTGACAACCTGTAAAATATAAAAAAATAAATAAAACTGAAAATGAAAAGAACTCAATATTTTCAGCTGAACGTTCTGCTGCTCATCTGTGATGCATGCGTGTTTACTCTATAGTACAAATATATGATTTGGCTTTGGGACACACTGCCAGTTATACTTACATTTTTTAAATCAGGGGATGGAGGTAATAATTTGGCTGAGTGAACATTAAAGAATTAGTTATGGACTTGGTAAATGGACTTGCATTTACATCATCTGATCACTCAAAGTGCTTTTTCACTCCATGCCACATTCATCCTTTTACGCACACATTCATACTCTGATGGTGAAGGCTGACAGGCAAGGTTCCAATCTGCTCACCAGGATTTAATCTAATGCACATTCACACACATATTTGCACACTGATGGCACAGTCTTCGGGAAGGGGGGGGGGGGCTTGGGGTTCAGCATCTTAGCCGAAGGTTCTTGGACATGTTGAGCGGAGGCGCCGGGGTTTGAACCACAGATCTTTCGATTGTGGACGACACACTCTAACCACAGCTACCCATCAAGTACTCTTATTCACTTTCTTTCCAAGAGTGACATAAGAAGATTGATATCAATCTCATGTTTTTGCATTAAGTGCAGAGCTGGAGTCAGAATGTGGTTAGCCTAGCTTAGCATTACATACACACATAAACTTCGCTCACCAACCACTGGGATATTGGGCTAAATAAGCTAAACTGACCTTCAGAGTTTACTTTTATATAGGTCAGCTAAGCTTTTATTGGCTTAAATGCATATTTTTGAAGGATAATTCTAGTTGAGCATCACTTAGGCCTCACTGTCCATCATTTCTATCAGTTATGTTAAAACTGCATGGCCACATTACTAAGATATGAGACAAGAAACATGAGTAAGAAATAGACAGGCTGTAAACAGTTCACCCAAAATGTCAGTATTAATCCTTCAATCAAGGGACACATGTATACACGCAGCTATATGGCAGGTCAAAGCTGAAACTTTTGGTATTTAGTTAAATTTAACTTCACTTTTGATTTCTTTTCCAAATCAGTTTAGTAAAACTGGTGATTTGTTATTGTGCTATGCAGTTTATTTTATCTATTTTAAGTGTTGGGTTCTAAGACTTCAGTGTTAGTGTGAGGGTCTAAGGGCAGGAAGATGTCGTACCACCGTAAAGCCCTCTGAGGCAAACTGTGTTTTGTGAAAATGGGCTTTATACTTGACTTGTTATTAGTGATAAGAATATTAGCAGAAAATTGGGACGATATTATGAGAAAATACTCACAAATATAAATCGCTGTTAAATTGAAATACTTGGATATTCTCTGAGATTTAAGTGGTACATTTCTGAGAAAAGGTTATTTTTTCCTCACAGATTTATGACTTTAAAATCTCAGAGAATGTTTGTGAGTTATTTTTTTAATTATTATAATCAGAATTTAAGGGTTTTTTGGGGTTTTTTTTCCCCTTCAAAAGTATGACTTACACATGTACTTTAACTACAATGACCCTGCAGTTGTCACTGTAATGACTAGCAGCTATCATTACACACCTTCTCACCAGGGTTTTGCTTATTTTTTCGGAGCCACAAATTCTACAGAGTATCTCAACCAGTTGATTGAGAGAGAATTCCTGCTCTGGTAGCTGTCGGCGTCGACGCTGCTGCTGATGACGGATCAGTATGGAAGATGGACAGCGTGCGGTTTGACGCTCTACATATAACATAACACGCTCTATCTCAGCGGGGTATATCTTTCTGCCTCACCTACTGTACAACACAAACAACCTCTGGGCTCTCGTCATCGGCGCGGCTTCATCAACAAAATCCTGACAGCTGGCATTTATGTTCACTTTAACTTCTTTATTTTACATTTCCACTCCTGCACCTCATCTTTAAAAACAAAGTGGCAACAATCATGTGGGCCAATCACACAACAAAAGATGCATTCTTTGAATTTGTGCATGAAGAAAAAGTGTGCCTGAGCTGGAAAATAATAATAATAATAATAATAATAATAATAAAAGATGATGGCCCTTGCTGATAGCAGTGGGAAAAGCTCCCTACACTCGAGACAAGAGTCATGATTTACAAGGCAGCCACACAACAGATTCACCTACTGCGGCGAAAAAGACATGTATCATTTCTCCCAAAAGCCTCTGCGATGTGTCGGCAGCTCTGAATAAAATATCAGTCCGCAAAGGAAGTGTTGTCTTCAGTGTGCATACAGAGCTGCAGACCCAATTCCAAATCAAATAGATATTTTTTTTTTTTCACTTTTCCCACAGCAGCTTTTTTTTTTTTTTTTCGCCTGTAACTGATTTGAATATTACAGATGGAGCGGTCTGTCTTTGCAGCGCAGGAAGGGAATCTGCAGAGGGGAACAAACAAAAACTGGGAGGCATCCCCTCTAACCATCCAGGTAATCCGACATAGTAGCAAGACCCTCCGAAAAACACACACACACACGTGCACACGCGCTGGAAGGAACCGCGACAATCAATCACACACACCCCTCCACCTGATTATGGAGTGAAGTAGACCATCAACACAACATGCAGCCTCTCTCAGTCAGGTTTGCTGCCACATCAATCACCTGGGCTCTGGCCAAACCAAATATGAGAATACAGAATACCGTCAAATTAGGGTTTGTTTTTTTGAGCCCAACTAAGCACATTTCCCTGTTTCTGCAGCCAGACGCTGAGTGCTCGGATCCGGTTGGGTGTGTTGGGTTACACGCAGGCCTTTGGAGCTCGCTGCCCCCCATAATCTGCTTAATGCCTTTGGCTTCCTGGGATGTTATTAATTAATAAGACTTACAATCAGAGCTGATTTCGGGGGATGGCTTGCACACTTCTGCCACTCGGCATCAGTTTCTCCCAGTGATGCATTTTAGTGCTTTCAGTGATGTCACTGGCCTGTGCAGTAATTTCACACAGTTGTTAGTGCATGTCACTTGAAATGTTAGGTTAACCCTTTGAAACTCAAGCAGATTGGCTTGATTTCTTAAAAAAAAAAAAAAA
>NW_024630206.1:0-6078 GCF_008729295.1 Plectropomus leopardus
GTGGTACTCAGAGAGGAGGGGTTTTGAAAACACTGCCCTAGAAAATTGCATGAAATCTCCAGACTGAACAGAGGTATTTAAATAAAGTATCTAAGTTTTAATAGAGTGTTTTTGTGCAGTAACACTGAAGACTAATGTGCAGGTCTCTGTGGATGCTACCCCCAAATTTCAAATCTTAATAACAAACTGGTAAAGATCCGTAATGTTTTGTATTTTATCAGACATAGTGCGCGTAAGACTCTCACCAGCAGCTGTAGGCCAATTCTTACAAATGTTGTTTGGGATATTTCGACCATTTTGGGGAATATCCAGCTTTACAGAATCATGTAGTATAAAATCTCTGCTGTCCTTGAACTGTTCGACAATGAGATACAGTAAAGTTACTGATGCAAAGCAGGTTAGCTGCAGAGTGAGCACACTTCCTCTAAACAGGTCAGCCGGCCCCACTGTTCTGTTTTACAGAGAGAGAGAGACATTTGCATTGCTGTTCTCCCTTAACATATGGACACACACACACACACACACAGATATGATCACATGCACGTGCACTGTTTTCTACTACGTGTTGCAGCACTCTCAGTTTAACAGTCTGCAAATGCAGCACTTTTTTGCACCATCAGCAGTGGTGAGAGCATAAACAGCTTTTTACACTTGTCCAATGAAAAACATGTATCTACAGATGTGTTAAAGTTGAATGTTTGTGATGAACTGATGGATACAGTGTTACAGAATATTTTCCTCCTCCCCCTTAATAAACTCTTTAAAACCCTCTTGAATCAGCTGTAAATGCATCGTCACAAAGATAAAAATAGGGCAGACTTTTTAGAGACACATGGTTCTCGTAGGACAGCCATGCTGTAAACATATGATGATCTTATAGGAAATTATGCATTGCTGTAAATTGAACTACCCAACAAGGAACATTTACAGACATAAAGATGCAACATTAATTTAGCAGCAATGTTAATCCACAAAAATCAGATCTGACAGCATGGAACATTTTACTGCACAATTTTAACAACAAGCATAAAATGACACACTGTCCCTGAGCATCCAAAACCAACAGAGACCATATTTTGACAAGTTGGGAATAGAGATTTATTGGCAAAAATGTCCCCATCTAGAGCCAATGTTTGATTCATTGTTTTTTATCGTTCTGAAGTTGTCAAATGCTGCCACTTTTGCAATAATTTCCACATAAGATCCAAACTCCAAAAGCCGGCTTTTTGTGGGTGAATGATATGCCGCCCCTGTTCATCAGTGTTTGCAGCCTGTTGGTTGTGTGTTTTGTTGTTTTCCGTATCTGCGATATGCACAGCAACACCTTCTTCATGTTGGAGTTAAAAATGTGTATCTTGGTGTTTGTTGAGGTTTGTTTTGAGCTCCAGATCTTCCTGTGCATGTTAAACACCACCCTGGCCTTATTGATCCTGCTCTTAACGTCGGCTTCTCTTCCTCCGGTGGTGTCCACAACAGAGTCTTGTTGAGTAAAGGATAGGGTTGACAGTTTTGGAGTGGCGCTTCATGACCTGTGTCTTTGTTGTATTGGGTGTCAGACCAACATTCATGAACAACTTTCTCAGGAGAATACTGAACATCTGGTGGAGAGACAAAGTAAGCAATGTAGACCTGCAGAAAAGAATAAACCAGCAACCCACTGATTTACAATTTCTAAGGAGAAAGTGAAGTTGGATTGGACTCACCCTCAAAAAAACTGGTCACAAACATCACCCAACAAGAACCTTAAATGGAAACCACAAGGAGCAAGGGAAGGAGAGCCCCCCAAGAACAGCTGGAGAAGAGGGGTCCAGGCAGAATTGTCGAGGAGTGGGCTCAACTGGTGAGAAAAACTGCAAACAGCCGAGTGAAATGGAAGTCATTTTTGGTCCTTGGAGGAACAAAGGGCTTAAGTCAAGTAAGTCATGATATGCTGCCGGGATGCATCAGTTGAAAATGACAGACAGAACCTGATGGGTCCAAATGATATGCCAGTGGACGGCATCAGACTTAAACGCTGCCAGTAATGACTTGATCTAAGGAGAACAAAAGTCCCTACAGGGTGTACAGGTGGGCAGGAGAGAAGGTCAGACACTGGACTTTCATGTGGGAGTCTAGTATTCACTTCCTGTCTGAATGTGATGTTTTTTCTACACCTTAAAATGTACCTTTGTTGCCTAATCCTAACCATGCACTAATGTTGACATTAGAGCGTAATATGTACACTTAGAAGTCAACTGACAAAGCAACGATATGTATCTCGACATGGGATGAGAACGGGTTGGTTTCTTTGTTCTGGGCTACTGTAGAAACATGTGCAACATGACAATCTCTGAAGACAAAGACCTGCTTATTTAGATATAAACGGCTCCTTCTAAGAAAAATGATCATCACAGCACACTTGGTGGCATGCACCCAGACTACATTTCTGCCTGCTGAGGCATCACACCTCCATAAAGAAAACTGTCACCACTGTGACTGGAGATAGTAGCTGGTTTTACCTGCTGGACGACAACACACAGCAGCGAGTGGATGTGCAGTATTCCAAGTGAATCGAAGTCTTGTTTGTTGAACTGAGTCCAAAGCATGTGTGTCATATCCAGCAAAGCAATTTACAATATGAATGCACAAAGAAAAATACTCTCTGACACGAGAAAGTGTTTTTTTTTCAAGCCCATATGAATATAAATGATAAGAGAATACAAACTGTCCACAAATAACTCATAACATGTAACACTGTCATTTATCGCGGGTGTTTTTACTGACCCTTTGTGGTTTTTCCCAGCAGTTTGTGAGCCACCAAATCTGGATGTTTTTCTACATCCTGTCCATGTTTTTCCAGCATCTTTTGTATTACCAAACATGACTGATTTAAGCCAGAATATGATCTTTTTCTAACCACAACCAAACATTTTTTTATGCCTAAACTTAACCACACATTTATTGCATTGCTGTTGAGAAAGTTTCAACATATCTGCGGCAAAATAATGTACAAATGTAACGCATCTGTTGATTGCAGGAACATTCAATGCAAACATTTTTTCTGGCAATTGAGTTGTCTGACTGCAGGGAGTGTGTACTTTCGGAAAATGAGACATCAGAGCAGTAGGTGTTTGATCAGCTTAAGCTGGTTAAGCTGGCTAACCAGCTTCTCAGGGTATGTTTTTTGCATAATTTTTTTATATTTAGCTGCTCATACCAGCTTGTGATGGTCACTCTCCTTGAGTATGGAGAAATAACAGTGTAATGACGTGAATGAATGAAAAGCAAAGGGCACAAATCAGTTCAGTCTACTGTCATGGGATATGCATAAAGATAAATGTGCTCAGTTTGACAGGCTGGTCACGCCAGCATATCTGGCTAGTGGCCCATCTAGCTAAACCATCAAAGACTGGCAAGAACTGGGTCAGGACCATCTGAGGCCAACTTCGCCCAGCTAAAACCATCTACCACTATAAGCTGATGTTTAGCTGTTTGTTTTTTTTTAAGCAGGGAGGCTCTTCGAGAAATTGACTTTTGGTCCAATGGAACTAACAAGGCAATAGATTTTTGTGCCGTTGGAACTATGGGCAGTCCCTGTTTTGGTGCCAAGTGCACAATAATACCTGTATCGAGCTGTATTAACAGGCAACGTGTTGCTTTAGCAAAGCTCTTTATAGCAGCCATTTGTGTTAAAATGCTACCTGTCCTGTAGGGGTCACTGTCATGTCATGGGTGTCGATATAGGTAGGAACCATCATTCAGTGACAGGTGTTGCCAGACAGAGGAGCACAGTTTCTTTTTAGCTTAATGTCGGGTCATGTCACACTTAATGTAGAGGTGAAAAGTTGTTTCTTGTTTGATGTTTATGGACACAAATTGGTGAGTTCTTGCATGTTTCACTGAATACCACAATGGTGAGAAATAAGCTACAGCAAAGACAAGACGAAATTGGACTCTTGTTTTCACCAGAAGAAAAGCAGATGGAAGGCAGGCGAGCGTGTCAATTAGTAGCCTGTGTAGGTAGCCCTTCAGTGGCTTTAAGTTTAGGCTTAGCTGCCATACTCTTCTTTCTCTTTCTCGTCCAAATATGGTCAATCTTTCCTCAAATGCAACCAGTCCTGCATGTTTTGGATCTCTCCCTGCTCCAGCACAGCTGATTCAAATGATCATCTCTTTATGAACCACAGAAACTGCTTTATGACAAGGTGATCACTTAATTCAGCTGTGTTGTAGCAGGGAGAGAGCCAAAACATGAAGGACAAGTGTTAGCCAAGGGCCAACAGAGTTAGCCAAGAGAGTTAGGAATCATCTCGGGTTAGCACTTTTGGAATATCAGCTGAACATATTATGGACTGACAAATCACAGTTTAAAGCTCTTAAGTCGGTGTGCACTTGCGGAGCGACAAGTGGAGTCTGCACACCATTTGACAGGCATTGTAGTCAGCAGATCCACTGCTAAATTTTAGTGAATGCAGTGTAAATGTCATAAAGACCACGTGTCCAATAGAGGTGTAACAATCCAGCGATCTGCATCGATATCAAATGAGCAAGGATCACGTAACATTGATTCAAAGTGTAAACATTGATCCATATCATCCGCTTTCAAATGTGCTTTTATTTTGAAAGCCTGTGTCACTGTCACACAGATGATGGCCAGCCGCCCAGAGAAAGATGATGAGGAGAACGTCATTTACTCAGGAATAAATCAGTGTGGAAATGTTTCGGTTTTTGGAGAAACTCAGTCTTAACAGACACTGCATATGTGGTATGGGAACAAAAGCCGTACTCCAGAAACACCATGTACATGTAGGGCATCTTATTTCTCCAACTTCTTGCTAATGTTACATTTGCTGCTCTGTTTCAACAATGTTGGACTAAAAAAAAATGCAAGCAGACTGAAAGTCATCCATGCTGTTCTGTCAGGAGGTGCAGGGACTTAAATCAGCGGTGAGTTTGAGAAAGAATAAATTAATGTAAAGTGGTCAAGTTATGAGCAGAGGAGAAGTCCGCTAGCTGCTAAGCTAATTTATGCAATGTAAAATGCCATAGGCTAATGCTAATAATGTTAGCATGTTGTATATGTGGTGGAAACGTGACTTACAAAAGATGGTTGTTTTGTCTATGATACTTGACAGTTATTATTGAGTTGACCTTTATACTTTTGTTTAAAGATCTTGTTATTAATCCCCGTTTTGAGCATGTTAAATGAGCAGATAATATCGGCCCATATCAATCGCAGGCCCTTAAATCAAATCAAAATTGTATCAAGACAGACTTAGTGATATTTGCAAATATTGTATCGTTGCCCAAAGTATCAATATAATATTGTATCATTTAAAAAAAAGTGATTTACACCCCTAATGTCCGATACAAACACAAACAAATATGGGGAGACTGAGAAACAGCGAACTGTTGGCACACTAAAATGAAGCACACCCACTCATTCAATATTTAGAGCCCAGTAGCAGCATGTGCAAATACTTTACATGTATATAATACATTTGGTGTGTGAATTATACTGTTTTCTCTTCTAACCCTTTGAAACCTGGATTGACATCCGTTTGCTTGTGCTGCATTCAGACACCTTTCACAAGCATTTAAAACCAGAGCAGTTTGGTTTGATTTTTTTCAGAAACTTGGAGTATAAAAGGCAATGAGCAACTTGGCAAGAGAGGCCCAAGAAACTGACAAAAAGGAGAGGGAGAGAGAGAGAGAGAGAGAGAGAGAGAGAGAGAGAGAGAGAGAGAGAATGTTTTTGAAGGACAAAATGTCCAGGTTTTACCTCTGTTAAAAGGGTATAACTCAGCTTGATTTGCTTTTGGGACTGACTCAGACTTCTGCTGACTGCAACTCTGCATGCAATCATGTCAGGATCTTCCTCGTCTTACAGTAAAAGCCTGACTCTCTTTATCTGATGTGGCTTGTGCTACTAAGTTGCACTTGGAGTTGCCGTTCGACATGGTGCATCTCTGGTTTCAGGCCTCACAGAAGCTGTGGGCTGCACCTGTGTAAAGTGTGCAACCCCAGACGAGAGAAATGAAGAAGTGAGACAAAGAAGGAACAGCAGAGTACACACAGAACCTGCAGAGTCGAGTTTAC
>NW_024630207.1:0-6315 GCF_008729295.1 Plectropomus leopardus
CTTTTGGAGCTTTTTTTCAGTCCTACATTGGGCCATGATGAAAGAGAGACGTTAAAATTAAAACTCTTTTTCACTTCATGTGTAACTTCATTAGACGTCATACAAGTACTTCAAATTTCCACCTCTGTGTTAAATGTTTTGAAAATGGAAATGTGCTGTAACCATTGGTACCCGGCAGCGATGCTTGCATGAGTTGCACAGATTTGGTTGGTTTATGTTTCTGCTTCCGCAGTGCGATGTGTACGGCAGCGCACTCAGCGTCGCTGCTTTCAGCGCTCTTCCGCAGGTTTGAAAGAGCTGCGTTTGTTTTCAGAGGAATATTTTGATGCTGCGTGTTAACAAGAGCTGCTGGCTGATCCCACAGACACTGAGCTAAAGTGATTTGGCTCTTATAAAATACCATCAAACAAATCAGCGAGACGAAACTAAAATTCCTCTGAAACCCAAACTCACTTAACCGGCAAACTGAGGTCACAGCAGGAGCGTGCTGACGTCTGCGTTGGGCGGGTTTTTCCTCCAGCAACACATTTCCTCATTTTATTTAATAATCCTCCGTGTGTTAAGAGTTTTGCTCTAAGTGTGTGTGTGTGTGTTTATCTGAAATTCATTATGCAGAGTTTGTACATTTAACAAAGGCGCTACAGCTTTGCTGCAGCTCTGGAGTCTTTTTTTGTTGTTTGGAATTATTTATTTTTGTTTTTTTATTTGTTCCAGACCACAAAAACCATCTTATCTCCGCTGTTCAAACAGGTTGTTTTTTTTTTAAATATTTGAGAGACATGGTATTAGCAGTGCGATTACACATAATGATGAGTCTTCCTAAAAATAAAATATTATTTAAAAAAAGAAAAACAACTGCTGGCTTTTGTGTGGTTTCTTCATGAAGCCCAGAAATACAAATTTAGATGAAAGTTGATGATGTTGAGAGTATTTTTGTTTCAGGAGGTTTCTGGGATTTTTGGACATTTTTTAGTTTTTAGGACGCTTCCAGAATGTTAGAGCGTGTCTTGGATTTTAGGATGTTTCTGTGTTTTTATGAAGTTTCTCAGATTTTAGAATATTTCTCAGATTCTAGGACATATCTCAGATTTTAAGGACATTTCTCAAATTTTAGGACATTTCTGAAATTTTAGGACATTTCTCAGATTCTAGGACATATCTCAGATTTTAGGTCATTTCTAGGAGTTTAGGACATTTCTCTGATTCTAAGACATTTCTTAGATTTTAGGACATTTCTCAGATTTTAGGGCGTTTCTAGGATTTTAGGATGTTTCTAGGATTTTAGGACATTTCTCACATTTTAGGACATTTCTCAAATTTTAGGACATTTCTCAAATTTTAGGACATTTCTAGGATTTTAGGATGTTTCTAGGATTTTAGGACATTTCTCACATTTTAGGACATTTCTCAGATTTTTGGACATTTCCCAGATGTGAAGACGTTTCTAGGATTTAAGGACATTTCTCACATTTTAAGGACAATTCTCAAATTTAAGGACATTTCTCAGACATAGGACTTTTCTAGGATTTTAGGGCGTTTCTAGGATTTCAGGACATTTCTGTGATTCTACTCCATTTCTCAATTTTTAGGACATTTCTAGGATTTGAGGACATTCGAGGGTTTAACTCATCTTTTTCACTCCTCTTCTTCACTCATTTCTTCCCCATCTCTATTTTCTCACCTGTTTTCTCCTCCTTTTATCCCATCGTTTTCCCACCTCTTCTTTCACCTCTCTCCCTCCTCACCCTCTTTTCTTTTCCAATCTTCTGTCCTCCTCCTTCCTCCTGCCTATTCTTCCACCTCCTCTCCCGTCCTCACCCCTGTTTTTCCTCCTTTTCCAATCTTTTCCTCATCGTCCAGCTCCGACTCCCCTCCTTCCCCTCCACACCTTCACATTCATTCCTATCTCGTTCTCTCCCCCTCCACCTCTCCTCCTCCCCCTCCCTCCATCTTTTTTTCCCAGCAGTCCCCTGCGGTGTTGCAATCACCTCTGCTGCTGTTGATTAAGCTGAGAGAGATTGGCTGTCCACGACCCAATAACCCCTGAGGGCGCCGGGCTGGGCGCCTCCTCCCCTTTTCTCCCTCCCCCTTGCATCTGAGCCAGCTGCAATCTCTCCTTTCATTTTAATTTCTTCTTTTTTTCTCTCCTCACCTTCTCTTTCCTCTCGTCCACCTCCCTGACCTTTTTTCTCCTTTCATCTCTTCCCTTTCCTCTTGTATCTTTGCCTCCTCTCCTCTTGTTTTCTTGTCTCTTTGTTTTTCCCTCTTGTTCTCGGTTTCCTCCGCAGAGATATTCTGTCATTTCCTGCCTCTCCTCTTTTTGTCTCCTCCTCCAGATCTCATAGTATCTTCTCTCTCGCTGTCCCCTTTGAGCTTTTTCTTTTCTTTTTTATTTTTTTATGGACAGCTATTTATGCTACAGAACTTAAATCGAGGCAGTTAAATTTCACCTACTGTGTAGATTTTCTAAAATGTAAGAACTTTGTACAATTTGGGAGAGATAAAGTGTGCATGTAAAGGTTCTGTAAAATATTTTGGGAGGAGGAAAACAGAATAGCAGTAAGAATAAAATAACAAATTAAAGTCATTTATCCAATACCTACAAAATCTGTCCGTAAAGGTCTTACATATGTCGTACAGGATTATTTTCTATAACATAAATATCATTTATTATATCTATGCACTCCTGTAGTGTGGGAGGTTCAGGAAGTATCCAGCGCCTTCTGAGGGCTTTATTGCAAATCAAAATACCAAACATATATTTATCAAATCGCTTTGCCTGAAAATAAACACTCCTCTTTCATTTGCTCCTTATTTCCTCTTCTCTTCTCCTTTTCTCCTCTGATTTATTTCCTCTCCTCTCCTCTCCTCTCCTATTTTCCTCTTTTCTCTTCCTCACCCCTCCTCTGGTCTGCAGTCTTTGAGCTCTTGCGTGATCACACACCTGTACATTTATTGTGTGCTAAAACTGAAAATCAAAGGTCAGCTTGCTGCTTTTTTGGTCTGTTTGCGCTCACTGTGACCTCTGTTCAGTTACACTTCAAACAGTCTGCATGTCAAAGTCCAGGCATGTTTTAGATCTTTTTTTCAAATTTTAAATGCTTGTCCTCATGTTTTAAAAAATCAACGTTCATTTGATAACATTGTCAGAACGATCTTTGTGTTCATGGATCTGCAAAAACAACCGAAAACGCCGTACCACCATGCACACGTGCAAAGTGCAATCGTAACGTCACCGTACTCAAATGATTGGCGTGTTGCCAGTTTACACGGCGTCAGGAGGGGTTACGTTTTCCAAAAATGACACTCTGGAACCCGAGCAGTCAGTGCATTTCCAGCTGCATTTGTGCCACCAAACAACGGTGCCTTTTAGTGAGCACAAGGCTGTTTTTTAGCCAGCCATTGCTGCATTTCAAGCTGTGTTTCTTCCCCAAACATTGGTGTATTTTAGTGAACTGTTGTTTTACAGCTGCGATTGTAGCACCAAATATGGGTGTTTTTTTTAGGGAGCCGTTGCTGAGTTTCAAGTGACAAGTATGTCACCAAACTTAGATGTTCTTTCGTATGCCATTGCTGTGTTTCCTGCATTAATTGCACAACCAAACGTGGATGCTGTTATAACGTGTCATCACTTCATTTCTAGTAGTGAAAACCAAATTTTTATTTTTATTTTTTCCTGAGCTGACTCTGTTTCCAGCTACGCTTTTGACTCCGTTTATACCACCAATCATGGGTGTTTAAAGCCAAAACATGATCTTTTCCTCACCATAACCAAGTGGTTTTTGTGCCTAAATGTGCTGACCAAAGCTTAAAGAAAGCAAAAGTTTCAACGTATCTGCTGCATAAAACCAAATGTTACATATCATCATTTACAAAAACACACCAGCGTTTATCCTGGTGATGGTTTGACCTCCAGGAACACAGACTGAGAAAGACCTCTGCTGTTGTCTCCTCTGTCTGAGCTCCTCCTCGTCCCGTCTCACCGCTCCTCTTCTCCTCTCTCGACCTCCTTATTCACTTCCTCCTTTCTCCTCTTTTTTATCCCTCCTGTTGTCTTCTCTCTATTCTGACTCTCACACCTCTCCTTTTTGCTTTTTTCATCTTCCAATTTGTTCTCGGATGATTTTGAAATATTTTCTTTTTACTGTCTTCTCCCTGTCTGGTGGCCCGCCAGCTCAGTGGGGGAAGGGCTGTTCAGGACGAACGGTGTTTGTGTGTGTGTTTGTGTGTGTGTGTGTGTGTGTGTGTGTGTGTGTGTGTGTGTGTGTGTGTGTGTGTGTGTGTGTGTGTGTGTGTGTGTGTGTGTGTGTGTGTGTGTGTGTGTGTTGTGGTGACTGCAGGCTGCTAGTAATTGAAAAGCCGGGACGCCAGCGCCTGCAACCCCGTGACCTCCTATTGAGAGAACGACCATTGATTTCTACACAGAAAGAGAGAGAGAGGGAGAGAGGAATGAATGAAAGAGAGAGAGACAGGACCCAAAAAAATTGGGAGAAAAAAGAGTGAGAAGAATGAATGTAAGAGGCCAGGGGGGAGAGGAGAGGCAGATAAAAATTAAAGGAATGCATCACGGTAAAACTGGGAAGGAGGAGAAAGACGAAAGGGTGGAGACAAAGGAACGGAGGAGGCAGACAAACAAGAGAGGAGGGGAGAGAGGAAATGGGGTAGAGAAAAATTAAAAACTGAGGTAGGAGATAAAAGAGTAAGGAGAGATGATAGATGAGGGAGAGAGAGAGAAAAAGGGGTGAAAGGAAATAATTAAACAACAGCTGAGAAGAGAAAATTCAGGAGAGAAAAGGGAGAGAAAGAAGGAAAACATGCTAACTCAGCAAAAAAACTGATAGGGAGCAGGAGAGAAAACTTTCATGAGGATACAAGGAAGGATTGAAGGAGGGAGGAATCAGTGTTGTAATAAATGAGGAAATTTTAGTTTAATGTCAACATGCATGAGGAAAGAAAACGGTGCCTGTTCAAAACGAGCCTGTTTGCCATTTTGCACTGTTTACATTTGCATGAAATTTTGTCATGTATGAATTCTTGACCTAATAATTTCATTGTTAAGTCCAAGTGGACGTTTGTGCCAAATTTGAAGAAATTCCCTCAAAGTGTTCTTAAGATATAGCCTTTACGAGAACAAGCTGAATGCGGTTGAGTGACCTGAGTGACGTTTGTGCCAAATTTGCAGAAATTCCTCTAAAATCTTATTGCGATATTGGTTGAATTTGGCATTTAACAGCAATTTCAGTGTAACAACTTTTTAAAATTACAGTTTTCAATGTGAGGTTTACAAAAAGTGTCAAGATTTACAGGGTTTTACTATATTTTTTTTTAAAAAAAACTGCACATTACTGTTAGAAATTGGCAGTATTTTTACAGCAATTTCAATGTTACAACTTTTCCCATAAAACAACAGTTTTCTACAGTTGACTGTGAGGTTTATATTGTAATATTGGCTGTAATATTGTAATAAGATTTACAGTGTTTTGCTGTATCTTTTGTTTTTTTTATTTGCTGCAGTGCTGACCTGGATTTGTTTGTTTATGTCCCTGCAGATTTTGTTATGAGCGTACTCAGAGTAACCAGAATAATAGTTGTTTACCAGTTTCCTCCGCGGGCTGATCTGTCACTGCAGGATCGTGTTAATGAACATTTTACAAACGTTTAACGCGAGTCGCTCTCTTGGTTCCCACCCTTTGTCCCCCTTATCAGGCATCTGACCCACAGGTAATAGAAAGACAATGTCACCAGATTAACGGCTACAGAATGGACTGCTGTTTCCATGGCAACGGAGGGAGGAAGAGAAGCGGGAGGATGGGATGGAGTGATTAAAAGAGGAGAGGGGGGAGGTTAAAGGGAGAGAGAAGTGACGAGGTGGATTGATGAGAGGAGATGGGTGCCGGGATGATTGCACAGAGAGAGGAGAAGAATGGAGGGACGAGAGACGTAGGAAGAGACAGGGAAGGTGATAGAGTCATTAAAGACAGAGACAGAAAAAACTGGATGGACTGACAGATGGAGAGGTTGAAAAGAAGAGAGGGAAAATGAGCAGGCGAGAGGAAAGACTGACCAGACTCAAAAAACAAAATACTGGATCACATTAAACTCAAAACATTCGTGTAGAACGCGTCTTGCTCGGGGGCCACTTATGCAAAATGACAGGAGGCTAGGGGCCAGTTGCAGTGGCCCCATACATGTTTTGGATCTTAGGGCATTTATAGGGTTTTAGCATATTTCTAGGACTATTGAATATTTCTAGAATTATAGGATATTTACTGGACTTTAGGATGTTTCTTGTATTTTAGGAAATGTCTAGGATTT